>NW_028280329.1:0-106670 GCF_059751315.1 Micrasema longulum
TTAGCGAATATCCATATCGGTGACATTTTTGGTTTTTGTATATATGTCATGAAACAAGGAAAGCTTTCGCTAGCGCGTTTGGAGCGCCATCTATGTATTTGATATTGAGGTTAAGTAACATCAACCTATAACAGGTCATAAGCCCTGTAAACGCTCGAATATCCATAATCTTGAAACAAAAAATCTACCCATCTCTGTAGTGATATAAATAATAATATACCTACTCCCCCTTGGAATAAAACCCAGAATTGTGTGTGTATAAATATGTAAATATATATACACATACCAAAAAAAATATTGTGTAAGGTCTATTATATTTGTTTTTGTTATTATTATTTTTTTTAATTTTCTTTTATTCGGGAAACATACAGTACGGTTACATAGTTTTATATTTTACACAGCTAGACTTAACTCTAATGGACCAGTGAAGTTTCTATGTTATATAATAATTATATGTAAGGTTATCAATGAAAGTACAAAAGAGAGAAGGAAAAAATAAACATAAATGGAAGTTGTTTCAAAATTCAAATTAAAGTAAGAAAAGTTATTTAAAAGTTTAAAGTTATTATTTACAAATGGAAGTTATAATAAAAATGAAGAAAATATTTTGTAAAAGTAATTAAAAGGTAAGAATTAAAATGAAGAATGAAAAACATGCTAAGATATAAAAAAAATAAAAAAACATTTTCAAAAAGGAAAAACATAAATATACACATACATATTTTATGGGATTCTAAGAAACGATGAGAAGAATATTTAAGTGAAATAATAGAAGACAATAAATTTAAGTAACTTAAAAAAAACATCTTCAAAATTAATGACACATAATAGTAAGAGCAGCAACATATAGATTTTATATACATTTACAATATAAGTAATTAAAAGTAGTTTAACAGTATAAAAACATGTCAATGCAGCAGAAGATTATGTCTGTCTATTTTAAAAAAGCTATCTTTATAGATATATAGGTAACGACTATTGGAATCAAACTGCATACGTCCGTATAAATGACATTAAAACTAATAACATACATATCCTAAATGGTGTAAGGCAGGGTTGCATACATTCGCCAATGCCATTTAACTTATACTCCGAGTTTGTATTTTGAGAGACCTTGCAAGATGTTGACATGGGAATTAAAATAAATGGTAAAGTAATCAATAATATAAGATACGCTGATGATACTGCCATTATAGCTGATACCACTGATCATCTACAGCAACTTGTTGACAAGGTAAATAATGCAGGTAAGGAATTCGGACTCAAAATAAACTCTCTAAAAATCAAAGCTATGGTGGCCAGCAAATGGAGAGGCATAAACATCCATCTCACTATGGGTGGTAGTGAGATAGAACAGGTTACTCGTTTGAAATATTTAGGATGCTGGCTAAATGATGAGTTAAATCCGGATTCTGATATAAAGAACAGAATTAAAATTGCAAGATAAACCTTCAATAAAATGCAAAAACTCCAGTGCAACCGAGATCTGAGACTAAGCACAAGATGGAGAGCAATAAAAGCTTAAGTTTTGCCAGTGTTGCTGTATGGAGTGTAGGGTTGGAATCTTAAAGTTTCAATGATGAACAAAATTGAGGTCTTTGAACTTTGGCTTAGCAGAAGATTGCTTCGAATCTCATGGACTGATCGTGTCTCCAATGAAGCGGTTTTAAGCATTATGAACAAAAAAAAGGAATTACTGACCACTGTCAAAATATGAAAAACCTTATACTTTGTTCACATATTCCGCAGTGAAAAGTATGCCCTTCTTTAACTTATGGAAGGAAAAATAGAGGGCAGGCGAGCTATGGGACAGAAAAGAGCATCATAGCTCATAAATTTCAGACAGTGGTTCGGTGTGCCGGATTCAGAAGCGCTGATTAGACTGGGCCAGGATTGTGATGAATTTGAAAAGATGGTCGCCAACCTCCGACAGAAGCGGCAAAAGAAGAAGAAGGTAACGACTCTCTCCAGACCTGTAGACCAGTGTTTTGAATCCCCCGTAGAGGGGAATAAAACAGATTCATGCGTTATCGTCCATGGTTACATCAAAAGAGAACAAATTCTCCTAAAACAAATATAAAACAAAAGTATTTATAATACAATGGACACAGTAACCTCCGTCAACATCTACTGTCATCACGCGGGGCAATTCGGTTGGTTGTGGCATACTACGAATCCCTCCGAACCTTTTTCGCTTATCTATTTTAAAAGGCATCAAGTCTCGACGTTCTGGACGTCCACCGGTGACAATCGTAAGAAGTTTATGCCAGAACCCAACAAGCGAGGACTCGTGGTAGTTGGCAGTCGACAGAGACCTAGAGGCTGTTTGTAGGCATCATATGCTCTAAGAAGTAGACATGGAACGCTGATGACGAAGGTAATCAATCCATTAAATAAATTTAATCATAATTAAATACGCGCCTCTTAATAAAAATGAACTAAATGTTAAGGTGAAATTTCTTTGTGACCTTTTAGAATGTAAAAGATATTTAATTATCGGAAGCCTGTACTTCCAGAATCCAGAATAAATAATTATTGTAATTAAAAGAAAAAGCACCTTTTGTAGAGTGTAATTATCATTTAAAAACGTTCGTCCATTAAAAAATATTCTCCCATGAAACAATTGATAAATTATCTGTGATATTACACCCCTATTAATGATTTTAATATTTTTTAATTGACAAATAAAACCAATCTAAATTTCTATAAGCTGATTTTTGGAAGTATATATTTATTTATTTGTTCATTTTTTCCATTATTAATAACAATTAATAATAAAAATAATGTGACCTCACTGGGGTAGTAATCCAAATATACCGCAAGAATTCAGTTTGTATGTTCCCAATAATTACACTAGAGTGAGATCTCATGGACTGTTTTACACACCCAGAAGCCGAATAAATGCAAGTCAAAATTCACCCATTAATAGGGCAATTTGCTTGCTGAATTTGACTTCTGCGGATAATATGGATCTATTTTCGGTACAAATCGGCAGATTAGCAGCTATCTGCTTTCTGTTCAATTAATTCAAACTTGTATTTACAGTCTGCATTACTTAATTAAACAGCCCGTAAGGGTCTCGGGTTTGATTCCCGACATGGTTGATATGGTTTAAATGTGTATTTAAAAAGGTGTTTTTTTTTTATTTTTTTTATTTTTTTTTTGTTTTTTTACAATAAACATAATAATAAAACAGAGTATTAAAAAAATTAAGCATAATTACATATCAATGAAATACATATTTATAGAAAAATAGTAAACAAAAAATCCCACGAAGGCATGGCCTGGTTTTTACACTAGTATTTCATAGTCCCTGCACTGGTACCTGAAGCGTATGACTAATCATCTTACCTTCATGTGACAAAAATAATCAAGATACACTCTGATTAGTGTACCAATGGAGTGCCCTATGCACCATTAGGTGCGGAAAGGGAATGATGGTGATGAAAGTAATGCAGACTACAATTAGTCAAATTGTGGCGGGTCGACAACGACGGCACGAGCCGAACATTGCCGAACGCCGACGTAGAGCGTACGAACGGGCCAAACCGGCCAGAGGGAAAAAACTACCGGATTCCGACCTCACCGCACGCGTCTTCGAGGCACAAAATTACCGCCAATTTAGATTTACCAACTTCATTTTATTTTGCCTAATATAGTTATTAGAATCCTTCTTTCAATGTGTTAGCTTCAGTAGTTTAGTTTCGTGAATAAATCTTTGTGTAAAACGTAAGTACCCTGTTTTACTTGCTCTCATTCTGTGCACCCACATAACTTTGTACATCACAAAATTAGGCCACCAACTAGGTGCCTACATAAAGGTGGTAACAACACCACTAAAAGTGGTATACCCCGACGTTTGAACACGAAAACACAACATTAAACAATCAATCACGGTGACCCCATTCAAATTCCATAAAAATTGCGCAAAATTTCAGACAGAAATATCTTCGCTTGACAAAATTGTACAACAATTACTTTTTTTCGGTCGGTACATGAAAAATTTAAAATTTCATTTTTAATTTGATCGCACTTTTAATTTATTTGTAATTAATCAAGGTTAATCTATTTCAAGGTTAATTTTTTGTAAGGTTAATTAATTTAGTATAATAGAATTATATTATAATAATTATAATATATAATAGAATTAGATTTTTCAAAGACCGAGCGAATCGAGTGAATTTTTCTGTCGGTAACAATCTTCAATGTAAATGTAACTAATGTAAATGTAATTAATGTAACTAGTGAATTGATTAAACTGTGATTAATTTCTTAACAATATTACTCGGCCGGGATTAATTCAAACAGGTGATTCATAATTTAACTAAAATTATTATAAACAAACATAATATAATACGTTCGAGCGACTCGCTCACCAAAAATCGCACGCCGAGTAATACATTCCTACAACACATATAAATTTTATTTTTTTTATTTTTCTTGAGTCGAACACACAAACAATTCACACGAACATTTACATAGGGTGCCAGATTGAGTAGAGGTACTTACAGGGTACCGGAAAATAATTGTTATTTATAGTTCTTAAATTTTGTTTTTTTTTTTTTTCAAAAATCCGGTACATAATTATTTTTGACAAATATTATATGGCGAGACAAGCGTGACGTAGGCATCCGAAAGTTTTCTCCTTGTGAACGCACTGCGGGAGTAAGTTTTTTTTTACCAGCGAAATCTATCGGAAATATTTTTCAGCTGGCGCAGTCGTTCACAATACTTGCAATTTGTAAAATTTTATTTTTGTAAACAACTTGAAACTATCAAACAAACAGATATTCGGGCGGCTAAGCCGACGAATGTTTAACTTAGTACGTGGACATTAGTATCCATACTTTTTTTCTATATACATTATATTGTGTGACTGTACTATATATGTTTATATTTTTAACCTAGGCTATGCATGTTATTATGTGTTACAGATTTGAAGTTTTACCATAAACATTTTTAAACTTGATATATTGTACAACGGACAATCAAAAGGAATATTAATATTGAGGGGACCACTCAGGCTTGGAGAATACAAATACCTAATAGTTGGAAAATGTGTTCCGCCGTATGGTAAAATAATTATTTAAATTTTCTGTTTTTAATTTTCTTTTCTATAACTTGCACAGTACATACATAACAAATAGTGACTCTGACATTTAAAAAAATAAATATTTTTGTTTGAAATTTAAATTTAAATTTAAATTTAAATCTAATAATTTAAACTTAACTTTTTAATACAACTACACTCATTATTGAATACTTTTATTTCAATATTTTAACTTATACTGTAATCATTATTACATACATTTTTCTGAATTTTTTTTTTAAAAACGAATATTTTTAAACTGTAAACAATGGCTAACAAGGACAACACTGACTTGACAAATATCAACACAGCAAACAACATGTTCCACACGGATAGGATTAGCGTTAAACTACCACAGCTATGGGTGAACAACATCGAACTTTGGTTTAAACAGATAGAAGCACAATTCGAGTTGGCAAACATAGTTTCAGAAGACGCACGTTATAGTCACTTAGTGTCAAAACTTGAACAAACGCACATAGAACAAGTTTCAGATATTTTACTCATGGAACCGAACCGAGCAAAATATACGAGGCTGAAGGAAGCTATAATCCAACGCATGGGCTGTCCACAGGACAGAAGGAGAGAAAAACTGTTTTCTTCCTTACAGCTTGGGGATCGAAACCCATCCAGCCTACTTAGAGAGATGCGGACGCTAGCAATAGGTTTACAAATAGACGAAACGACATTGCAATACTTGTGGATACAACAACTGCCCAAGACGATCCAAGCGCATTTAGCCATAAGCGAAGATGACTGGGATAGGCAAGCGACGATAGCAGATCGCCTAATACAGGTGTACACACAGGATAATGTAGCGGTAGTAGGTACCAACAATAAAAATAACATTTGTAGTTTAGAACAGTCCGTACAAGCTCTAACCCATAAGGTAGAGAGTTTATTTCACACAATCAACAAACAGCATAGTCACAACAACAATAACAATAGATTCAAACACACAACAAGTAACAGCAGTAACAATTTCAATAACAACAAATACAACAACAATTTCAACAAAACAAGCTATAGGGCCAACGGAAATAACAAGAAAACTATTCTTTGTTACTTCCACACAAAATTTGGCGATCAAGCTAAGAAATGCGTCACACCATGTGAATTTAAACCGCATCTAGCTTCAAAAAACTAGATGGTCGAATCATAGCGGAGGCGGCTGATTCAACCAACACAACACGTCTCTTTGTTAAAGATCGTGATACCGGTGTGTCATACCTCGTTGACTCCGGATCGGAAATATCATTAATTCCTAGATCTTTACACAAACGCCATGGAGAAAAGTCTAAGCTAATCCTCTATGCAGCGAACGGGACTACGATCCAGAATTTCGGAGTTACCACGGTAACACTGAATCTGGGATGTAAACAAATGTTTACATGGAAGTTTATAATAGCGGATACGACACGCCCTATTATAGGAGCAGATTTTCTCCACAACTTCCACCTGTTAGTAGATGTTAGGAACAAACGGTTAGTAGACAATACAAACGGCAAGATAGTCAGAGCATTTGACATCTCCACAAACAACAACATAACATGTTCCATATCATTAACAGACAAAACCAACATTTACCACTCACTCATATCGAAGTATCCACAACTAGTAGATATCAATAAACCATACGCAGGGCTGGATAAACACAACACAATCCACCATATAGATACCCGTGGCAAACCCGTTATGTGTAAGACTCGTCGGCTGTCCCCAGAACTACTGAGGCAGGCGAAGCAAGAGTTCGATCACATGGTGGCTCAAGGTATTTGTAGACCCTCCAAGAGTGAGTGGGCCTCTCCATTGCATATGGTGAAGAAGAGCGATGGTACTTATCGCCCTTGTGGCGATTACCGTAGCTTAAACGCACAGACGGTACCTGATCGTTATTCCTTGCCACATATCCACGATATATGCAATGACTTATTTAACTGTAAAATTTTTTCCAAAATTGACTTACAACGAGCATATCACCAAATTCCAATTAATGAAACGGACATTAAAAAGACAGCTATAACCACACCATTCGGGTTATTTGAATTTGTAAGAATGCCATTCGGACTATCATGCGCTGCACAAACATTCCAACGTCACATCAACGAAGTCACAAGAGGTCTAGAAGGAGTACACGCATATATCGACGATATATTGATCGCTTCACCAGACGAAGAAACACATGTGGAACACTTAAAAGCTTTGTTCCAGCGACTTCAAGATCATGGAATGGTGGTAAACCCATCTAAATGCGAGTTTGCCAAGAAAACACTGTTATTTCTTGGTTATGAAATTTCGGCTGAAGGCATCGGACCCTCGCCAACAAAAGTGGAAGCCATCACGAACCTCAACAAGCCAGAAACCATTAAGCAGTTGAGAAGATTCTTGGCCATGGGAAACTTCTACCGAAGATTCATACCACGAGCAGCACACAAATTGATACGACTACACGATTACCTCAAGGGAGCAAAAAAGAATGACAACAGAAAAGTAGAGTGGAACGAAGTCACTACACACGATTTCGAAGAGGTCAAGAACTCGCTGATCAACGCCACTAAGCTTAGCTACCCAGAGGAAAGCAGCAAGATGTCAGTGTGGACAGACGCCTCAGATTACGCAATCGGAGGCGTGCTACAACAAACCACAGACGGCATCAACTACAAACCGATAAGTTTCTTCTCAAAAAAGTTGAACAAGGCTCAGTGTTCATATAGTACGTACGACAGGGAACTACTAGCCATTTTTGAGACTGTAAGGTACTTTCAACATTATCTGGAGGGCAGAGAATTCTGTATATACACGGACCATAAACCACTACAATTCGTGTTTAGAAGGAAAAGTCACGACAAAGAAAGCCCCAGACAACTCAGATATCTAGACTACATCTCACAGTTCAGCACGGACATCAACTACATAAAAGGAGAAGACAACGTCGTCGCCGATACCTTATCAAGAATCGACATGATCGAACAAGAGGCAAACATATCGTTCGAAAAGATCCATAAAGAACAAAGGCAGGACAACGAACTACTCGCACTCTTGGACGACAAGAACACTGCTCTGAACCTGATCAAAACCAACATGCAGGGACAAGAAATCGTCTTCGATCTCAACAAAGGCAACATGCGACCGTACATCCCAAAAACGCTACAGAGATCTTTCTTCAACCAAGTGCATAACCTCAACCATGCAGGAGCCGACGCCACGACCAAGACCATCAGTCAAAGAGGCGTCTGGAAAAATATGAAAGCAGACTGCGCAGCTTGGACGAAGGCCTGCATACCCTGTCAGAAGAGCAAAGTCAACAAACACACGAGGACACCGATCATCAAGATCGACATGCCGAGACAGAAATTCTGCGTGGTCCATGTCGACCTCATCGGACCTTTTCCACCATCAGAGGGACTGAGGTACTGCCTCACATGTATCGACCGATACACTCGATGGGCGGAAGTAATCCCTATCGCAGATATCCAGACCCACACAATCATCAGAGCCATCTGGGACAACTGGATTGCGAGATACGGCGTACCGGAGAAAATTATAACTGATCAGGGTAGGCAATTCATGTCTACGGACTTTAACTTGTTTTGTTCCAGATCAGGCATAGCACACTCCAACACGACGCCTTACCATCCACAAAGTAATGGCATGATCGAGCGATTTCATAGAACGCTGAAGACGGCCATTAAAGCTCACCACCCTGTTCCGTGGACAAAATCGATCAGCACCATACTACTCGGACTGAGGGCCACACTGCGCACGAATGCAGAGCACTCAGTAGCAGAGATGCTGTATGGGTGCAAACTAAAGTTACCAGCAGACATCCTGGAGCAGACGAACGACTACATTGACCCGGACTCCTACACTAGGCAACTGGTAAATTTCATGCAAAACGTCAAACCAAGGCCAGTCGAGCACCACAATAAAGGTAACGTTTTCATCCACCCGGAACTAAAGAGAGCCACACACTTGTTTCTGAGGGACGACAGAGTGTACAAACCCCTGATGCCGAACTACAAGGGGCCCTACAAGGTCATCACCAGGGCGGAAAAGACGGTAACACTGGACGTGGATGGCGAACATAAAAAGGTTTCGCTGGACAGGTGCAAGCCGGCGTTCCAGACAGCGGAAGAACGAGCCAGTCCAGCAGAAACGGAAACACCAACAGAACAACCGGCATACACAACGCGTAGCGGCAGGAGGGTGATACAGCGTCAGTTTTGAAAAACAGATTTCAAAACTTGGAAGGGGGCTGTGTGGCGGGTCGACAACGACGGCACGAGCCGAACATTGCCGAACGCCGACGTAGAGCGTACGAACGGGCCAAACCGGCCAGAGGGAAAAAACTACCGGATTCCGACCTCACCGCACGCGTCTTCGAGGCACAAAATTACCGCCAATTTAGATTTACCAACTTCATTTTATTTTGCCTAATATAGTTATTAGAATCCTTCTTTCAATGTGTTAGCTTCAGTAGTTTAGTTTCGTGAATAAATCTTTGTGTAAAACGTAAGTACCCTGTTTTACTTGCTCTCATTCTGTGCACCCACATAACTTTGTACATCACAAAATTAGGCCACCAACTAGGTGCCTACATAAAGGTGGTAACAACACCACTAAAAAATAAATAAATAAATTATTAGTACAATATTTTGAGATTGTAAAAATGTTTGTAGACAAAAGACTGTATTTCACCCCCTAGGGATTCATTGAGATAAAAAAAATACAACCGACATGAAGAACATTATAGAGAAAGGAATATGGAAGTCTAGGCATTTACAGGGCTTATGACCTGCCATTGGCTGGTTTAAGTGGCCATTTTACACGCTGTGCAACATTCACCATTTTGCCTATGTTTGAACATCCATATTTCTTCAATTCTTCTATCTGTTGATTTTAGTGAAGTAAAAGAGCTGAAACCTTTATTGTTGTGAAGAGATTCATTTGATCAAATCACATACTTAATACTTATTTATCTTATTTATTGTTATTTTTAAGGAAAAGTAGGTCGAATAACAAAAAACCTTTCTTAAACGTTAAATTAAATATACATTTCTTCGTTACGTTTCAGTTGTAATTCCGCTGTATCAACGATATGGTTTTTGGATCTGATTACAGCTCATTGGATGTCAAATACCAGAAGAATATCTTTTCATTTGCTGCGAGGAAATTCAATAAAATTGAACACGTATTTTAAAATCGCAAAATGTTACATTTCTCATTATTTCATTATCGCTCGCGCCAAACGTTATTGTTTGAATAAGCATGTTTTTATCAAGATTCGCCATTTGACAACTTACAGTTCAAGATAATTTGCAATTTCTTTGATAAATCGAAATGAACTGAGTCGTTTTGAAAACAACACTAAGCAAATTTTCAGCAACCTTTGTAAATTTCTTGTAGATATTGAAATCGAGAGTATTTCAAACAAATACGTAAACTTAGTACTTAGAAAGAAAGGACTGTATTTTACAGAATATTCTTATTGAGTTTTTAAATTTTTAAAAAATTTTTTTTTATTTAAAAAGGTGAACAGAACAGAAAACATAAAAAGAAAAATAATAAAACCCACTCAACCGCGAAACCGGCTTGTCAGCAGGTCTGTTTTTTTATTTATTTAACAGAATATAAAGTTTCAACATGTTAACAAAAAGAAATACATAATAAAACAAAAGTACGAAACAAAAAGCGAAACGAAATACCACACTAAAAAAGAAACAACCTCTTGCTGTGGGATAACAATATTCATAATTTAAGTACAAAATACACATATATTTCCAAAAAATAAATAAAAGTATAAAAAACATTTTTTTATAAATAAGTGCATATACATATGCAAGCAAATGAGCATGCGTGCGCACGCATGTATAATTACACACACATATACACGCACACGCAAACTCACTCACTCACACGCACATACACATTCATCCACATACATAATATAACCTGATGCAGAAAATTATAAAACAGGGTTTTCATGTTTACTTAACAAAAGAACTTCAAGTATTGTAGAAAAAAACACGTTTATTTAATTTAAAAATAAATTCAATTTTAATTTAATTTAAATTAAATTCTTATAAAAATCTCCTTATGATGTGAAACAAATGTCCAATTAAAAAAATAAACAATTGCAATTAGTCGACTCAGTGTTTAATTCAATATATTTATTCTAAAATGAAATCCTATCAATTAAACAAGATTTTTTTTAAAAATATTTTTAAAGTTTTATTTTTATAAGAAACGCTTAATTAGGAATACAAAAATCGTTTTACAATAGAGATGAAAAACATTTTAGAGAAAATAACATGTAAATCTAGGCATCAACAGGGTTTAAAACCTGTAATTGTCATTTACACACAGTGTAACATTCCTCAATCGGCCTATGTTTGAACATAGGATTTTTTTAATACTTCCAACTGTTGATTTAAAAAAGTTGAATACCTGAAAATATATATAATTTCAACAAACACGTGCTGCGCATGCCTCAGAAGAGCCTAAACCCAAGTTGCCTCTTCTTTAAACCTGCGGGCTCACGCCGTCCTGGAAGGCCGTCGATGACGATCTTTCGACGTTATTCGGTAGAACTCAGGGGCGCAGGATTGAAGCGGGAAGAGGCGAGAGTGCCGGCTGGCAATAGGGTCTCCTTGAGGCGACTGGTGATGTCCTCATGCTCTACTTAGGAGTGGATGTGGAAAAGTAGAAGAGAGAATAAGATTTTCAAACTTCAATTAAAATCAAATAAGTGACTTGATAAGATAAAGCATTATAAAGAAAAGTGCATGACTTTAGGATAGAATAATTATAACTTTCCTTCAAACCAAGGACGAATTCACGTCAGATCAAGATGGAGTTAAACATTTGCAAATTGCATTAAATATATTATTAAGACCAAAAAAGAAAATTCCACTTGAATTTGCCAATAAAACATCAATATAAGGTAAACAATACATAAATTTAACTTAATATGTTACTAACAAAATATTTACCTCTTACAAAAATATTATAATACTCAGATAATAGATTTAAAATATTCTTTCCAATATGCTCGTACATACAAAATGATACGTCAATCCTCAAACCACTCTCATACACACTTTTGTCTAATAATAATGTAAAAAATAAATAAAATTGAGCGGGAATTTCATACTCATTATAAAACGAAATAATACAGACTAAAATGGATACAAAGTCGTTAGAACGATCAACTTCTTTCCCCCCTTCGGCAACTACACGTGGACCGGACCATCTTCTAAGAATTTAGCAAAAACATGTGTTTGCACTTGTGCGATATTGCAACAGTGAGTAGTGACTACCGAAGATCTACAAAAGCTACCCTTAGGGTAAGGATATTTTTATCTGTAATGTCATCCATAGTGTTGAAGAGCTTAATCTGTTTAGTTTTTTATTGTTTACTTTTTAGCACGAACACTTCAAAAATTTACTATTATGCTCAATGTTTATTTTTGTAAATTTATTGATAATTTTAAGTTGCCAAAATTTTACTCGTCCATGCACTTTGTAACTGCCAGACGATTAATAATTTAGCTTCAATAGGTAAATGTTATTAACTATCAAATATACAAATTTAGTAAATGAGGTCTAGAATTCCAACCATCCATGCGCTCAGTAGCTGCAAGACTTGTTGTTATCTAGCTTCTATTTTTTTAGATTTGTTTTTTATATATATATTTATTTTAAATATTACTAAATCTCTTAACTTTATTGTCAAAAAAAATATTAAAAAATGTAAATAGGGGCTAGATTTCTTATTGTCTATGCGTTCTGTAGCTGCAAGACGTGCTGTAATCTAGCTCCTGTATATCATAATTGGAGACGAGGAACAAGAATCCCAACCGTTAATGCGCTCTGTAGCTGCAAGACGTGGTGGGATATTTATTTATGGTACAGCGCCTTCGAGGTGATTTTCACAAAAACGGCGCTATATAAATTATCCAAATATATAATATACATATAAAAAATACAAGAAATTATTTAAACAAACTCTTTAGAATAAAAAAAAAGTAAAAAATATTATTGAATTATTCAAATTAAACATAAGAAATGTATTTTATAAATGAACAACATTCAAAAAGATAAAAACGCAAAACCAGAAATTTAGTTTTTACTTAATGCCCTGATGAAGGTATTTTATGAATTTAACTTTTTGTACAAATTTCTTTTTTTTTTTTTTAATCTAGAATTATATTTTTTCTAATCCAGCGCAGATGACTTCTTCCACGTTTCCTGAATTGGTTTGACGCATTGCCTTCAGAAACGTCTAAAATATTGAGTGGAGATGGTCATCATGTGAATTTCGTGCAAATATTATTTCTTGTGCAATATTTGACATCATCTTAGAATGAACTTTTGAGTTAATAAAGTTGAAGGGTTTTAGGTTGGAATTTTGTCAATTTATTGTAGAGCAATAATTGCCCCCTAGTATCTCGCTAAATCGAGTAAATTATATATGGTTTTATCTTTGAAATATAAATATATAATTAATTCTTATGTTATTAATATAAAGGAAAAGGTTTTGATTAGGTTTTCACATGGTCGTGTGGGGCCTGTTTGAACAAAAGTTACACAAAAAAGTAAGAAAATCGATTTTGGAGCTCCCACGACAGCAAAAATAAAATAACGAGGACTTACGTCAAGTTTGACGGCCCTATGGGTTGATTTGGGACTACATTTCCTTAATTTGAACTTGCTACGTTCCGTTATACTCTTATATTCGGAAATACATGTGGTAGTGTGTATCTCCGTTGTCAACGAATTTTTTAAACTGAAGAAATTGTCAGGTTAGCTTTTTCAACCTTAGCTCGGAAAAAGCAGTTCCGGCAACATTGCAAGTAGGCGAGGCAAAATAACGGGGCTTATTGACAAACAGTACCAATGCTTATGAATTAATTCGTTACAATAAAATCTACAAAACACAAAAATCAAATTGTTGAGTGGTCTTTTATTATATAAATAAAAGACGAGTAATTCTTTATTCCACAAATTTGAAGTATCCAGTGACCGGTTTCATTGCTTTCGCGACATCTTCGAGACTGGTATCTTTGTTAAGGAGCTCAATGTATTTACCCAAAACAGAGTTAAGGATAGAGTATTCAAAATTATGTGAAAGTAAATTTATTAAAATTATTTTTATCAGAAAGATTATTAACAATTTTTTTTCGGGTTACCTAATGAATTGATATAAAACTATTTTAATGAGTTTAAGTATTGTACATATATATAATTTTTAGTGTTCCATCTTTTGTGAGTGTGATTTTTTCCTTGGTCTTTTTTCCTTGGTGTTTTTTGGGTAGTGACTTTTTTGCCTGAATGGCGACGACTTATTATATAACTAATTAATTATTTTGAACTTATAATTAGAAATCAAACACTGATTTGAGTCTACTGAACACTTTATTTTATTTTTACAAATATAAACATATAAAAATAAAAACTTCGTGACAATTGTTTCGCCTCTCAGGACAAACTCTCAGCATATCATTCTATGATACACAGACTAATAAACATACCTCTAGATAAAATTGCATACGAAAAAGAATTAAATACAATTAAAATCATAGCCAAAAATAATGGATTTAGTGAAAAGACCATTGATAAAATAATAAACGGAAAAACATATAAAAATAGTATTAACTTAATATATCCTTATATCAAAAATCAATCAATGAACAAGTTCGCTTGCATAGAATTTTCAGGTCCAATTTCAATAAAGATTTCCAATATTTTAAAACAATATGGAATAAACGTAGCTTTCAAAACAAATAATAATAATGGAGCTATTTTAAAAAACTCAAAAGATAAGATAAACATTTTAAAAAACAACGGTATTTACAAACTTGAATGTAACGACTGTAATGCAGTTTACGTGGGACAAACTGGGCGCTCTTTCTTAAATAGATATTCAGAACACATAAGATCCTTTAAAAATAAAAAACAAGATTCTTAATTTGCCAATCACTTAATTGAAAATAATCATAAAATTCATATCTCAAATAAACCAATCCCATTACACGTTGAAAGCAAAGGGCGTAAACTTAATATACTTGAACAATTAGAAATTAATAAATATCTAAATAATCCTAATTTTAAAATAATAAATGAACAAACCAACCTAATATCTTCACCACTATTAAACATATTTAAATAGACTGTTATTCTTCACTTTGTTCCTTTTTGTATACGCTTATATGACGCGTAATAAATAGATGAATCATGTTACAATCACATTGATATATTTGATAAGAAATTCTTAAAAATAGAAATATTTTATAATAATACATTTATGTTTATATAAATTTCCTCATAATATTTCAATCATGTTTTAAAATTAAAATGAACAGCAACCTGATATTTTTTCGACAACAATTATCTAAATTTACAAAACTATAAGGCTTCATTAATTATCTCACAATACATACTTGTATGTCAATAAATGTTTACTTTGTTATATTTTCCCCGAAATTCAAATACAAATACCTAAATTCCCCATTACCTATTAAACACTTAGCCTCACCCTTAACCATCGGTTTTTCCCTCAATTATGATTAATGTACATGCTATAGTTCATAAGATTATTTTTATTTTCTACTTAAGTACCTTGAATTATATAACTATATAAGGACATTCAATCCAAATAATCTTCACATTCGTTTGAAAATGCCCTAATAAGGCGAAACAATTGTCACGAAGTTTTTATTTTTATATGTTTATAATTGTAAAAATAAAATAAAGTGTTCAGTAGACTCAAATCAGTGTTTGATTTCTAATTATAAGTTTAAATATGGAGTTCTACAAAATAAACACCAAATCAATCAATAATTATTTTGAAAACAGTATTTTCTGGTGAAATATTTGTTTTAACATGAAAATCTAATAGAAAAGCTGAGTCTTCAAACACTTAATCATTCCATTATCAATGTTTTCCATTTGTATGAGACGACCTTTCATGGAATAACTTCTCTTCCAGCAAAAATAAAATGGCGCGGTAGTAAAATAATGCGTTTGGAGTGGCGCCAAAATGCTTTTGATTTCCTTTATTTTTCAATCGATCGCTCGGTAATATAACCCGAGACCTTGTGATTCTGCATAGTAATGAAATGGGTAGGTAAGTAGTATGTAAGTATACTACATAAACACACCAGTATTACGTAAAATACTTGGCGAAAATTGAAAAGATAAAAATTTTATATTAAACATTTAAAAATGCACTGTGAAACGTACAAGACGATTGACCAAAAATGCCGACATACTTAAACATAATACCAGACAACAACAACACTACCACGCTTAAGAACTAAAAAGTAATTATGTACTTAACCACTGCATGAATTATCAAAAAACTTTGCCAAATAATTTACTTCTTTAATTTTTACAGCGCGCAAGAAAACATGTTTTGTATTCAATTTCCCGTAAGGATGAAGTTCCTCATTGTTTTCTTAATCCACCTAGACTAGTTTATATTGAACGCTTATTTTAGATTACATCAAACGAATGGTCAAATAATTCAAATGAATATAAACGCTACATCGTTATTTGGTACAACCGCTTTTTGACGTTTTTCCACAATAAAAGTGCTTTACCAAAGCGGATTGCAGTTGTTCAAATTTTGCGAGGTTTCGTGAGAAGCTTTTATCGAAGCGCTTGTCCGCTAATACGTTCGAAAATCGCTCGTTTATAGTACTTGATTCTTTGTTGGGTAGAACAATGGCTGTTTACATTTTAGAAGGCTGTTTCTGGTGTTCTGATAAGTATTAGTGATCCAAAGAAAAACATTTTAAGAAATAAATCTGCGAGCGTCAACACGGATTGCGTCTTTTTTATCGTTTAATATCCGAAGCGTCGGTCTACTGACATAAGTCACTATACGACATTTTTTTTGAAATTTAGTTAAGTATTAAAAACGATCTTAAGAAACTAGGCAGACAACGCAATCAACACAACACATTTTTAACGCTTCAAGTTGTTTAATAGTGTACAATATTTTTTTTTCAAATACTTAAAATATAACTTTTGGTAACATTACAGTAATTTAATAGGAGATTTTTAACAAGCCCGTGCTTAAATCTCACATGTCAACTAAACTAGTCAAACAAGGATGTCATGCATAATATTCGGGAGAATTTTCAAACAAAAGTTTTTATAAAAACGTAAATTTGATAGCACAAAATTTTAAAAGATCTAGTATCTATCGTTCGCATATACATACTCAATTATGATATAATTCTTTCTTTTTGGTTGTTTTGCGATACCTGCATATATTTCAATTAAATTGTCTTTGATTTTTAAGATTGGTGAATTAATATTTATGAAAAATGACGACATAATAGGATACACGTATTTAAAATGTGTGTCAATTTGAACAATCATTTAATTATATTTTAAGTTGTGCCGCAGATTTGAATTCAATGTACGATGTGTAAAAAAAACTGATTATTTTCTTCGGTTTATGTGATTTCTGTCATTGTCAGTGATTTCTTGCGGTAAACTTAGAACAATTTTGTTTTGTTTTGTACCGTGGCGCGACCTGCAAGAAACATAATCATCTATGGACTATTTCAAGGTAGCTTCATTTTATTTTATACGATGGAATGATTTTTATTAAGTGTGATAAGCAAATAATAGCCTTTTCAGTATGCTGCACCCAACAAAAATCAATTAATCTTTTCAAATTGTAATAAACTGTGGAGATTCCTTTGTAAGACAATTTCCAAACTTTTTACAGCTGTCATATTATGAATGACTTGCTCGTTTTTAAGGTTGACATATTTTCATGAATAACGTTTGATATGTCTGTTTACAAATTATATTTGTGTGGATGTGAACGTAATCACACTAAAACGTCTTAAATATCTGGGGCGAATGCTCCTTATAATCGATTACATGCAGCTTACCATATTTTTTTGACATCGTAAGTAATGTTTTATAATACTGTAGTATTATTAGGAAAAAACACATCACCAAAAAAATATATTACTTTTCTTTGGTTATTAAATTTATATCAAATTCCTTTATTACATACAGCGACCAGTTGCGCCTCTATTGGCCAAAATTATTACTACTGGATTACACGAGATTACTCTGCTCCCTTTAAAATCACTAATTCAAATACGTCTTTAACCTAAAACTTTAGAATCTCGTTCGAAAAATTACACTTGCGATTACAGTAAAATCTTGCAGCTTTCATTAATGCAATTTAGTCTTTCAATACTTTTTCATAAGGGCTAGTATTCTTTAAAATACATCAATTTGACTTACGACAGTCTAAAGGAGGTGACAATACACGCACTCGTTATGTGTAAGAAAGAGATAACGAATATATTTTGTATGTCGTAAGTAATTTAGCATACTTATGTTTCGGTGGTTTGAAAGTAAATTTGCTTTAAATTAAATAAATATTTTGATATTTTAATCGAAACGAATTGATATTTTGATCCATAATATAGTATAAATCCTTTAGTGGGTTTTTCGCTTATTGTTTTTAAATTGTAATTCGTTTTTGTGCATACGATGACAGTTGAATATTGTAGGTTATTCTTCAGTATCCATTTAAACTTTTAAAATTTAGTTAGAGTTATGATAAAAACGTTACTAGTGTTGAGAATAAATATATATGAAGAATTATAATATGTATAACTTATGTCGTTTTGTGAATAATAATGTGATATAAAAGTCGATGAAACAATGATTCTAAAAACGTATTTATGTTTTGTTTGGTGAACTGTCGTACTCGGTAAGGAATACTTTTGAATTATTTAATTATTATCATTTATTAAGAAATAGTGTTTTATTTCAAGACAAGTTATAATAGTCTGACTTAACCAAAGATGCACCAGTGCGCCAATGAATTATCCAGTTTATTAATTACTTTTTCGACGCTTATCCCAAAACGCGAGATAGCTGCGCAGATGGGTCGTTGCTTTCTAATGACGTAGGCGGGGGTTCGAATCCATAGGGGTTTTAATTTTTTTACAATTATGTTTTTTTAAATTGTATTTTTTAAATCAAATGTTTGTGCTACATTAGAAAATATTTTTACTGAAACTATTAGCCGCTGGAGCCATTTGTTAGGAATTATTTATTAAATATAAAAAAGACTTGTTTTTTATATGCCATACTACCGCTATGGACATTTTATCAGAATTTTCATAGCTTACCAATTTAAAAACTCACCGCTCGCCACTGTTAAATATAGTTTGGCTTAAAAGGGTACGTAGGTTTTCGCGGACTCTGTTACCAATATGTATCTTTTTTTGGTAATCCCGCGTACGTTGGATTCGTTCCGACACACTTAAGAGTCAGAGCATCTAGGTATGAGCAAACCTGGCCAAAATTCGGATTCTAAAATAATAATTGGATATGATTTGGTATGATAAATCGATAGTACACATTTTAGCGGACAAACTCGCACCCCCCGTTTTTCTCTGAATTAACGCGTCATAGAACAAGGTCAATCTGAAACTACCTATCTTGAAGGTTGCACGACCTTCAAATCTTTTTATTGCTTCCGTAAAATCAAGTGATAGTTTGTAATAAAATTGTTTAAGAATCGCTCTCTTAAAAAAACTAATGCATCCAATACCTGAAGGTATGTACTTTTATAAAAATATTTTCACATGTATTTTGACTGTTATTATATATATTTATAGGAAGTTTTATAAACTGGTAAAAATAAATTAGAAATAGTGTAAAAAATCAATTTAATCGAAATTTTTAGTGTTTGCCTCACCTGCAACATTAATTAGGTTGTATTGTATAAATATTTAAATAACAGAAAATGCAAAAAATATATTTCACTTTTTTGCGGTTTTAGAAATAAACTAACTTTTTAAAAAGTACGCTTATTTTTTAATCTTTACTTTGATCGGAAATTTTTTTACTGATACTTTTTTTGCCGGATTCACTGCAAGGGATTCACTTTAAATAAGACGAAAGTTATAAAACGATATAGTGAAGAAAATTAGCCAATAGAACATGTAATAGCCGATGCCAGTTTTAATGGAAAAAAAATAATTTAATTATCGAATTGCCCGAAACATGAAGAACGTTATATCTACGACAAAACTCACCTTTTTAATTTTCTATTTAAATTGGAATGGTCAAATTTTCAAAGAAAATAAGAATTCTAATTTGAAAAAATAAATGTTGGCCACATTCGACTATCTAAAAAAAATATATATATTTTTTTTTTATTTGAAAATTTATTTATAAACCCTTGCGGATTATTATATTTATTTTACAAAAATTATATATACATTTTTTTATTCATACTCTGTTGTTAAAAATAATATTTTTTACATCTTTTTCGAAAAGTTTGTCTGAGTCTTTTGTTTAGTTTTGTCTGATAGTTTATTGTATAATTTCAGTCTCTGGTTTATTAGTCTCGATTGTCCTTTAAATTTAACTTAAAGTATGCAATTCAGATTCAGAAAAATATTGACCGCCCGAATACTGCATGTTCCGAAAGCAGTGAGCAATCGAGGAGGTGTAAAACTAAAATAGTTAGTTCATCGCAATACAAATGAGTATTCAACTTTCATGTATGTAAGTTGAAGCGTCAAAATAGCTTTAAAAAATGAGTTTAATAACCCCAAAAAGAGCATTTAAATACGGAAAACCATTTGAAGCCCACGAAAAACGCAAAATACAACAGCTGCCGGTTGATGAAGCTTTTTCCATTGTAATATAAGGAATGCATATTTTCATCACACAAAATTGTTCAGAATGCTTAAAAAATGTAACTTTTACTCTCGCTGAAATAAATCGACAAAAGTTACTGAATATCAGTCACAAACAATTGCTGTTTTCAAAGAATGATTTACAAAAAATCAAAAATGGAAAAAAAAACTTGAAGATCATTTGATATCTTTTCTTTATTATTAGTAATATGATTTTAGCCTAATTTACTTTTAAAAAACATGTATAAATTTTTGGCCAGGTTTAGTTGGATCGTACTCCACTGTGCGACGTTTCGTGTACAAAGACGCACAGCAAAGAAAAGAATCGACGAACATAAAATAGCGTGAAAACTTGGGCACCCTGAAAAATCTGCAATAGTGAAACACTATATAGACACAGGACATTTTTTCGCCTTCGAAGTAAAAAAATTGTTTAAACCTAGTAATTTCAGTGCACGAATAATAAAAGGGGCAATTGAAATACACCATACCCAAATAACATAAACAAGGACCACGGGCTAAAATTTAATTCAACATGGTTCCCGACACCACACACTACAAAAACGAAAAACAAATGACACGGTACACATTATAAGTACATAAAAACAAATTTTTATAACAAAAACTCACAGTTTACCCTGGAAACGGCTCCTGCAATGGTAGCCAAAACGTCGGAACGTATCCAACTTACACGGGATCGCTTGTTGTTGTCCTGGGTTCGATTACTGGCAGGCTGGACATGAAACATTGGATTTAAAGGTTGTTTGAACTGCAATACATATTTTTATTTTTTTTATTTTTTTATTTATACGTAATAATATTACATACTTCTTTTGTACACTTTGTCCAGCCAACAAGGCTACATACCCCGTTCCAAGCTAGACAATTACATTTTAATACATAATAATTATTTATAAATTAAAAGAAAGAACAGACAAATAAAGTATAAACTTACTAGTATACATACACGTATTCATGCACACATACATACTTATTCATACACACATACATACATATATAAAAATACATATACAAACATACATACACACATACATACACATATACACATACCCATGCGCATACAGAATACACATACATACATACATTAAATATACAAAATCAAATAAATATATGCGAAACTTCATGAATGCCTTTTGTATTTTTTAAATAATTGTATTTTCAACATCCAGTAAGAATCTCCAATCCGCGGCATGCATCAACCTCTCTGACTCCCTACGACCAATATCATGAAAGAGCGAGGTAAACACTTTCCTCAACTTGACAACACTCCCGCTTTTCCACAATTCTAGCAAAAAAATATGCACCTTCCTGCTAACATAATAGTGTTGCCTCGATGCCAGAACAGTATTGACCCCTTCACTTAGTATTAGATCGGTATTGGAGCATCTTGTATTATGGTTGTGGTAGACGCTTAGGTATTTAACTCTGTTTATGTGTGTAACCAGTACCGTTCTCAATATATACTGTTAAATAATATTAAGTACTCCGAATTCTTTGAACAGCAAGTCACTTGGATAGCGAGTTTTTTTTTAATTATTCGGATTAAAGATTTCTGTGCAATTTTTACCGGTTCAAGGATGGTTTTTGCACAAACTCCCCAACCAAATAGACCAGTGGTCCCCAATCTTTTTGCCGCCGCGGACCAGTAAACATTTCATAAAAAAAGAAAACACAAGGTTTGTGGGAAAAATAAAGAAAAAAAATATAAAATAATAATTAAAGATTATTAACATTCAGATAATCTTTTAATTTTCTTTTAGATTCATGGGTATTTTTAATATTTCTAAGGTTCAACGAAGATTGAAAGTATTTTTTTCAAAGATAGAGAAAAGAATTTTGAGAATGCTTAGGGTGCATGCTTATCGGGATTTTAATGTTATACTGATATCTTGCAGATATATTAACTTAAAGTTATTTATATACATTTTTAAAAGTTTTGTTGTTGAAGTTTTATGATTTTAGTATCAATGCTAAATAAATGAGAACCCTGAGCTTGCTTCATTGAAACAAGATGGTTCTATCTGGGGGTAATAGGAGATTGCGACACCCGAAATATCTTGCTTACGTCCAGTTTATTTCTATGTTTTGTTTTTGTTGCTGTTACCCCAGAAAATCCCGCTTCACATATATAAGATGTCGAAAATGGTTAAAGGGATTAATTTTCAGTCATTTAAAAAAAAAAAAAAAAATTTGAAATTTTTTTCACATAAGCATTCTTCTAAACATTTTTTTTAAATTCCCGCCAAACTGCATAAGCAGTTTTTTGCAAGGATTTCTCTCTTTAAACATTTTGGTAACACAATATAATAATGTTTACATAAAATATAAAAAAATCTTAAATATATCAATAAAATAAAAGTTTTAAAAAATTCAATACAAGTAAATCAAGTCTTTTTTGATAACGAAATATAAAAAAAATAATAAACAAACACCTTTTTTGGCATTGTTTTAAATTGTTCGGTTTCCCCATTTAAAAAAACATTTTTTTTTACACTTTAAACTTAGAATTTAAGAAAAAGATTACAGCACTATGATAGATTTTATGGGTATGTTTGATTTGTCCGGTACCGGGCCGCGGCCCGGGGGTCGGGGACCGCTGAATTAGACTATAAGTCAACACAAAATTTGCTAGTGCATGATATGGATGTTTTAGGTCCGGGACTTTTAGTATATTTCTAAATGGGATGAAAAAATGTATCAATATTTGGTTTTGGTTTACCAGTGCAGTGCCCTATGCACCACTGGATGGCCAAGGGGAATGATTAATCATTGCACTTACCGAGATAGAAAACGTGTCTAAATGTATAAAACTTAAAAGCTCCAATGACAGGAATTCACTAATAAGTGAAGGTTCCACTCCATCCACCCTCCCTTGATTACTTCCTTTGGATTGGTGAAATTGGCAAAAAATAATAATTTGAAGGAGGATGATACATCAAAAAACTTTAGTTGTCAAAAGGATGATTGATTATATTCTGCCTGAAAGGGTGCTGATATCATCTCATGTCTAATCATAATTTATTACTTCTCCCAACATATTGGATCACTTCAAGACTCTGATAACTAGAAACTGATGTAGTTTTGATGCACAAGTTAGATTTATGGATTTCATGATTGGACCAACCAAACATTACTGTTTGATTGAAAAAGTATTAGTAAATAAGGTTGCTTGGAATTCTTCAGCAAAGTAAGTTTCACATAAAAAAGTAAGTTTTAAGCAAAAATATACACTATTATTAATATGATATTCAAAGCATTGACTTCGTGGTCAAACATTTAACTAAATTAACTATTGTGATGTCACACTAGTTGTCATACGATACAATACTGTAAATCTCTCTTATTTTCTTAAATTATAAAGTCGTATTTTTTCTAATCTTCAATTGGATATTTTCACTCCGGATTTGAAAAGTAAAATTTGTATAACCATGCTGGATGTTAATACAAAAAAATATCTATCATTGCTACGCGAATAATAAATGTTCGCTTATTCGGCAATACATTTGTATAAGAGAGAGCCCTAAGATACAACTCGTAACAAGGAAGACAGAGACGCTGTTTTATGGCGAGTGTGAAGTGTTGTGTAAAACATATTTAGTCGGTTAATGACATTGATGGGGGACGCACGCGCGTAATATGAGCGGCGTATTTATGATTTTTACTATATTTTATAGTAACAAGGATAATTATATGCTTATTTGCATAAACTATGGAAAACAATTATTAACCAGTGTGTTCCATGTTTTTTTTTTCAAAAGTTTAAATTTAAAGATAATCCGTCTTTTACTATTGGAAACACGATGTTACATCACCGCGCGCGAAGGGATTATTTATCACAGCCTTGTAAGAGTTTACATATTACAAAAAACATAAATAACATTTTATAGAAGGAAATGTAGAAGTCTAGGCATTCACAAGGCTTATTACCCGTCATTGGCTGGTTTAAGTGGTCACTTTACACACTGTCTAACATTCACCATTCTGCCTATATTTGAACATTAAAATTCCTTCGACTCTTCTACCTGTTGACGTGTGTGAAGTTAAAGAGCTGATACCTTGAATGTTGCGGGTGAGATTCATTTGATTAAATTATTTCACCTACAAGGCAAGGCCTAAAAATATTTTTCAATTAGTAAATTAGTGAAATAATTCAGTCAAATGAATCTCACCCGCAAAAATAAAGGTTAAAGCTCTTTAACATCACAAACGTCAACATAAAGAAGGGGCGAAAGAATGTAAATGTTCAAATATATGCAGAATGGTGAATGTCACACAGTGTGACAAGTCATAAGCCCTGTGGATGCCTAGACTTCTATATTCCCTTCTGTAAAATTTTCCTTATGTCTTTTGTAATATGCTAATATTTACAGCTCCCTAGCGGGTTAAATCCAGTACTTGTCTATAAAAATTTGGACAAACTCAAAATATTGTTGATTTAACTGAATGTTATAAAATATTTTAGCTACGCCCCTCCCTTCACCCCTTCCCTCTTCTTTCAACTATTTCTCCCTCAACATAAAATATTTTCATTACCTAATCAGTGTATGTAAGAGTTGCTTATTAAAATGCATATCGTGTTGGTTTTATATTTTTGTGCTATGATGAAGGTGTATAGTGGGTTTTGCATGTTGGTTTAATCAGTGTCCTGATGAAGAGATGGGTACGTTTCGAAACCGGCAGACATTGAAAAGTCGGTAAGTGGTTATACAAATATTCAATAACATTTAGAAAATATAAATATTCAAATTCTTTATGGAAATGTGACCACATTTCTGTTTAACGTAGGCAACTAAAATGGCTCATAATTAGACAGCGGAGAGACTATCACTCCCTCTTACTTCTGTTCAATGTACTTCATAGTCCTAACGCTCCTATATACCTGCGTGAAAAATTTCAACGCATAAGCATGATAACAGTTCATGGTTTACCTCTTCGTTTTAATTCTCAAGGCACTCTCTATGTCCATGCGGCTCGACTGTGGAATCATCTCCCATCCACTATCAAATATGTTACTACATTATCTTTGTTTAAATCCAGTCTGAAGAAACATCTCCTTTCTCTTCCTTTATCTCTCTTCCTTTCCTTTTTCCTCTTTTTTCCCTTTTCCCATTGAGTAATAGTTTTGATTCAAGGTTATTTATAAACAAATTGGTTAATTTCTATTTTTATTTATCTTAAGCTTTTTGATTTTTATTTTCTACTGAATATTTTCTGTAACTTAATTTTTTAAAATTAAACTTTTATTTTATTTGTATGTTGGAAAAAATTGCCATTTGGCAATGAGCCCGCCAATGTACAATTAACATTATGTACAAAAAGTTAAATAAATAAATACATATAATCAGTCTGACGATTTAGGTCACTGTGAATAGTTCTAAATCCAAAGATCTAATAAATATTTTACTAGTTTTTAAATAGTTCACTATTTTAATAGTTAAAATTAACATGCAGGATCACCAAAAAATGCGACCAGAAAATCTTTATTTATTTAATAACGTCATAACCTTACAATGCCAAGATTAATGGATATGGTCTTTTTCAAAAATCGATCAGAACAGTCGTAAGACATTTCACTGAGTAAATAACAATCAATCATTACCCAATTTATTTGCATGGTGTTTCATTTATATTTGTACCTCACATTTTAATGCTTTTAAAAGAAAAAAGTAAAAGAAATTTACCTTAAATGTAGCTTCAAATTTAGATACGGATTCAATAAAAATAGTAATAAATGCTTCAATTATATCTCGTGGATTAACTTCAGATTGTCAATTTCACGATCCTTTAACTTAAATCACGCTCATCGGCTAGTCAATTCAATCGTCTTACCGTTTAGTTAACAGTTATGTGCCTTTTTAAATGATCAGATCCTTCGTTCAAATAAATATAATCTCGGTTGACTTTCAAATTTAATACAGTTTAGAAAAGGTTGATCCGCTTAGCAGAAACATTAAAAATGGATGTTTAGTGTCCAAAAGAGAAACCGATCTCTCTGCAATATTTTCAAATTTGCAAAACATTTGAAAATTTTAGAATGGATGTTTTTTTTGGATTTGAAGGGGAATTTAATGAAAAATCCTAATCAAAGAGTGATTTATTTTGTTTTTTAATTGTTTATTTTTCCATACATATATTTACAAAGAATTTTAATTACATAAATACACTTTAAAAAAATACATCTTAAAATTAAGCTACAACATAAATAAGAAAAAATGCCCACAAAAACTTCAGCGTCTGAGCGAGGGCCATTCCTTTTTCAATTATTAATAAGTTTATAGTATATAAATATGGTATGACATAATCATGAATAGAAAAGACATCAAACTTGAATAACGTAGCCCTAAGCGAATTGGATTCCAGAGTAAATCGGATTGAATCGGGTTGTGGTCCTGTGGCTAGTGTCTTGGATTCAAGGATCAAAGGTCCGTGGCTCGAATCCTATTCTACCCCAACTTGATTCTCATTTTCTAATAGTGAGGTTTTTACAACTCGTTGAAAATGGCCCTCAAAATGAAATATTTGGGTTATATATGTTTACGATTGTTTTTTTTTTTTTATTTATTTTATTTTATTTAGGATTTTTACAGCTATTGCATAAAAAATAAGTAGAAATATATATTTAAAATACCGGAGCCAATTAAAAAAATCCACTGTATATCTAATACATAATGTATATAAAAATAGTTTACATAATAGGGAAATATCAAATACTCGTCCTACAAATACCGATAAAAATATATTAAATGGATTTAGAATAATTATTTGTATTTTCAAAATCATCATGGATATTGTGGATAAATGTTTTCATGCATAAATTTATAAGAATTTAAAAGAAATACGTCGCTAGAAAAACGCAATGTGTTTGGCCTTGACAGTTGTGACGTTAAGATTCGTGACAATGTTCCAAACTAATTTTCAATGGGCAGAAACAAATAAACACGAATCGTGACGTATTAGGAGCGTGGCCGACGGAATGGCCTTTTTGCGGGAATTCAAAATTAAAAATGTAAAAATATTTTTTATGCTACTAATAATTAGCATATTTTTTTTTAACTGGACAGTATTTCGTAGACCTTTATTATTTTAATAATGCAAAAAACATGATATTTCTTTATTGTATGGGTGAGACGTTCGTATTCAAGGGTGTGTATGTGTGGCCTTAAGTAATTATTTTCTAAAGAACCATGTGCAAACTTTCTAATTTTTGGTTTAAAATAAAAGGTTTTTTCTAATAATGAAGTAAAGCTCTGAGGCCATAAACAAATAATTAAATTCTCATTTTAAAAAAGTAAGTAATTCTATAATTTTCATCTTATTATTATAATAAACACCCCGTTTCGCTACAAATTTTTAGAATACCTGAAGCTTCAAATGTGTGGTGTTCATAGTCCATAATCGATGACACACAAGTGCTGAAACGTTTCACCTAAAATACTCTATCAGTATTGGATATGAAATCACGGTCACGGTTCTGCAGTACATTTACACCGTCCCTACCATGAAGAAATGAACTACAATGGAACGTGGTCTATAAAGAGACCACAGGACGCAACGCCAGTCAGTCAACCCAACAATTTCAGTTCAGTTAGTCAGTCCAGTTCACTCAGCTAAAACGTAGTTCAAGTGCAGTTACTTCAACTCATCAAAAACGTAACACTCGTTCGACATAATTCATTATTTATTTGCCATGTAATAAATAACCATCAAACAACAACCTCGTGTTTTCTTTGTCAATCTCTAACTGGGGTAGGAACTCCAACCCTCAACAACCTAAATCCTACAAACGGTAAAAATAAAAGCAGAATAATAACTTAATTTTTTTACCTTCAATCTGCCTTATAATGGTCACCAAGAGAATTATGGTTTTAAATCGTAATAATACGATTTGTAGATTTGTATTTACATAAAATTGACGTATATCATGGATTTTTATAGTATAATAGTAATAATATTAACAATAATGTCAAAGGAAATCAGACAAGTTCAAAACTTTCTATCCTTTTCTCAGAGGAAACCCGATATTTCGTACATTTTGTAAGGATAAATTAACTTTCCGAATCCGAGGTTCCAAAAAGGAAGTACTGACTAAAAAGTTCTGAGTCTCATATCGAATTGAAATTACAGCTTAATTCATTCGAATAATATACCCTGAAAATATTCCGTCAGGAATTTGTTACTGCGGAAAATACTTTCAGTATGAAAAGTTGAGAAATGTTTAAAATAAGCCAGTTCAACTCTGCAAAGTTTGCACAACATTAACTGCTGGTATCCATTATCATCTTCTATTCCACCTGCTCTCCGGTTACTGGGAAACTATGTAGCTACATAAATGATCTTTTGATATACACGTATTTTAGAAATATTCCTTTTTAATTCATACAGATGGCTTTTTTGTATTACGAGTATTATTTTCGAAAAAAACTCAATTTTATGTTTTTTGTGTCTTTTTTCTAGCAGATTATTCAATATATAATCCGAGTATTTTGTTCAAACAAATATAATTACGTATGTTTCACAAACAACCCTTTTCCCTTGTGTGCTTGTCTTTATTTTTGTGACATGCTGTATGTATGTACATATTGTACATTGCTCCATTTTCTCTCCCTCTGCCCTCTCTAAGCAAACATAATTTATATTTTAATTGAAGCCCTAGCTTTCAATTATAAACAGCTGAATATTTTTTTTTAACTAACCAAACGAAAAAAAAGATAATGTGTGGGAAAACCCTAATTTTGATCCTAATGTTTACCGTTTAAAGTTTTACTCTACTAATGACCGTTATCAATAATTTCAATGTGAATAGAAGTACCTAAAAATAATCATTATTAAAATATTCGATCTTTAATATATTTTCTACGTTTTCGATATGACGAAATCACATAAAATATTTATAGCGTTAAGTAGTATTTTTTTTGCACCACAACAGGCCAGGAGGCCCAATTACAGTGGTGAATTACATCACAGAACACCCAGGCTTGAGAAAAATCACATTTATTTTTTTTGTTCTCACCGGGAATCGAACCTGGAACCTTCCGTGTATAAGTCAAGCGTCTTGACCACTACACCACGGAGGCCGCCGTTAAATTTGTATCATAATAATAGCGAATCGCGGCAGGCACAAAATAACAAATTATCTGGTTTACGACATACCAACGATTTATTCGTTTATTTTTTTTTCTGTTTAAAAATTATTAACCAATTTCCCCGGCTCTTACTCAAATTACGATCAAAGAGAAAAGTTTAATTAGAAGCTTGACTTCAGCACGTAATTAAACGAACTTTTTTGGCATCTTGTCCCAAAAACTGAACATTTAAGAATAATAAGCACGTAAAAGACTTATGGCTTTAGAAAACTTTCCAAAGCTCCGTCTTTTCTAAGCCTACTTCGGGCCATTATCAGAAAATGTTTGATTTGTACGTTTTTATACATTAATAGGAACATTAAACATTCTTTTGAGAATTTTTTTCAATTACTGATGTGTATTTTCTTTTTGAGGGTTTGGCTTTTTTCATTTTTCACCGAGTTATTTGTAAAGATAGTGTTTAATGTTAAGATACGGAGAATATATCAAAAGAAATTCTCGTGTTTATCGCGAAAAATTTCTTTGAGTGTTCTTTTTTTTCGAAAACCTTTCGTGAACCTACTGAATCTTCAATCACAAAGAAAGGAATAAGAATGTGTAGAAAGCTAGATGCTCATTATGGAATATCTGCTAACAGAAGAGATTTAAGGCCACAGCAATTTTTGCATAACTTAAGTACGTAATGCGTAACAGATGTAGTGAATAACACAGATAATTGAATTTGTCAAATCAATGTGATTATTTAATTGGAAGAAACGATTTTCATGCATCTTAAAAATCAATATGCATAACACTTATTTTTCTCTACGGATCCGAATCGCGGCACCTCGCTATGGCCCAAAATAGCAAAATTCTGAGTTTTGAAAGTAGGTGTCTCAGAAGATTCTTGGGTGTGCTTTGTAAGGTATGAAGTAATAAGAGAAAGGACGCAGCAAACTCCGGTGACAACTGTCATCAAGCGGAGGCGATACGGTTGGCTTAGCCATGTGCTGCGAATGCGTCCTGAGAGCTTTAACCACTCTTGCCTACTTTACAATGCATCAGGTTATCGACGTTATCGACGTCCACCGCCACCGCAGTTCGTGTCAGAGCTACGGGACGCAAACCTGACTTAGGAGTATGTTACAGGAACTGGCAGCTGACAGAGATGCTTAGAGAATTGTCGTGGACACCATATGCTCCAACTAAATAGCGGACATGGAATGATGATGATGAAAAATAAAAAGCATTACAAAATTATTTTAATGGTTTTCTATTAAAGACGCAACAAGTTTCTCACAAAAGGTGTGTACCGTTTTAACTTTGAAAATAAGATTAAATAATGTATTATATTGTAAGACAAGAAGGTCTTGTTGTATTTCTCCCCGTAGGAATATTACTTATTAACATAGACGAAAAGTGAAAGCTCCTTGTGGACTCAATTTTGTACGTAATTCAAGATATTTCTTCAAAGGTTAGCGGTACCTGAATGTTAGAATATTCTACCCTTTCTTGTTACGATCTTATTTTACGTCTGTTCTTGAAATATAAGAATCATTCTACCGTCCTATTCCACCCTCAATGGAGACTTTAATTATTTTACCAAGAAGTATATTCGCTTAGCAGCTCGCTAAATAAATCAATGATCAGAATTTGAATAAGAAGCTAGTGTTTTGAATAATATTTTGATTGTCTTCAGAATATTGGCAATTATTGATGTTTTATAATCTGATCAAGCAATAAAAACAGAATTAAATGGAATGATGACGGGGCATTAATTAGTACGGTTAATTTAATCGCTTCCACCTGAAAACAAAAGACAATATTATTGAAAGCATATAATTAAGGGTGGTTTTACGTAATTAAGACGTCTTACGAAATTTAATTATTTTCTTGGCTTCACTGCCATTATACTTGAAAATAAATACTATACTGCGAAATAATTCTTGGAAAATTAATTTTAATTGAATTTTGGTTTGCTTTAGACAAAAATTTTCCGGGTTTGATTCCCGGTAAAATTACTGTAATTAAACGACAGAACTCTCTAGCCTGGATGTTATATTACAAAATCCGTCACTTTAATTGCATCCTCTCGACACATTGTTACTGTTAACAAAATTTATTATACAAAATATGAATATTTCTTCAAAAGTGAGCTTAATTTCAGATTCTTTTACGAATTTTAACGTCATTTGTTACGTTTACAAAACTTTTTACATAAATTAAAAAAAACTTGATAACTTTTTGCAGAATAACATAAGTTTACATTATACTTGTATGAAATAAAGCCGTTAATATTATTTTTGTTGTACTTCCGCATTCATTAAAGTCTGCTATTCATGTATTTCTGACTTAAAATTTAGGTAGAAAGTGGGAAATGCTGTAAATTTTCTACCTGTATTTAAGAACACTAAAAAAAACTTTTGTGACATAAATAACTTTTAAGATTAGCTTAAAATTACACTTTAATTTCGAAAATAAAAGAAAAATTATTCCAACGCCTGAATCCAAAATATGGTTCTTCAGTAATTAAAATTGAAATAGATTCATGGCTATTTTCATTGATTATAACTTTTTTTTAAATAATCTTTTTTTCTTATTACAATTTAAAACACTTAATAATTTAAAATATAAACTGATGCTGAAGATAATATCAGAGTTTTACAGTTATTTGACGTTAACTTATATGCAGATTAGCCACTAATAAGACCGGGTAATTAATAAAATTTAAAAATATAATAGAAACATTAGACAGAAATGTGAATATTCTCCTTTAATTTTATTTTTAATTATATCGGTGTTTACCATTCACATGTTTTAGGGTTAGACTTTTAAAATTAACATTTATGAGTACGGAATATGGAAATACAGGCATTTATAGATCTTTGTGTGATCGTATGTGCTACAACCCACAACACAAACTTAATAATGATTTGAAAAATAATATTATATATAAACACATCAAAACTATATTTTCGAAAAATTTGTAATTTTTTTTTAGTCGTATGCTTTTAGCAAATCAGTCGTGGTCTCGTTGGCAGTAGCAAAGCACGTCTTTAAGATCTGCCTCCATTCGCTATTGTCCTAAACGTTTCTGGAGGCCTCCTGAAGAAGACGCCAGTCGCTTCTGTCACTTAGTCCGTCCATCTTATAGAACTTTTTCCGCGAGATCAAGTTCCCGAAATTCGTCTTTGCACCACCATTTTTTCCATGTTGTCTCTTCGCTCAGTAACGTGTCTGAAGTACCGAAGAAAACAGATTTACACAATGGAAGAAATACGGTTTTTGTTCCCTAAATTTCAGATTATCTTTGCCGGACCGAAGGGGGGGATTTGAATACCCCAAAGACCGATTTTATTTGATAACTCAAGTATTATTAAAGCTATTTGCCGTATGTTTTTTGCAATCATAAAATTAATAGAAGAAAGCATTTTCCTGATTTTGTTTTTAAATTTTAAAATAGCTGTTTTTTTTTATTAATGTTAATAAAAAAAAGAATAAAATAAAATAAATTAAACAAATCAAATAAATTAAATAAACAAAATAAATAAAATAAATAAAAAAAAATAAAAAAAAAAAAATAATAAAAAAATAAATAAATAAAATGAATAAAATGAATAGAATGAATAGAATGAATAGAATGAATAGAATGAATAGAATGAATAGAATGAATAGAATGAATAGAATGAATAGAATGAATAGAATGAATAGAATGAATAGAATGAATAGAATGAATAGAATGAATAGAATGAATAGAATGAATAGAATGAATAGAATGAATAGAATGAATAGAATGAATAGAATGAATAGAATGAATAGAATGAATAGAATGAATAGAATGAATAGAATGAATAGAATGAATAGAATGAATAGAATGAATAGAATGAATAGAATGAATAGAATGAATAGAATGAATCAAATTAATAAAATGAATAAAATAAATAAAATAGATATAATAAATAAAATAAATAGACAAAGAAAAGAGAGAAGTTAATTCATCACTAACTGGGATTAAATGTATTTGACATGATCGATTTGCCGAGATTATTACAAAACTTTTTCGAAAGTTTTGAAATTATTTTAGGAGCCATCAGGTCTGTTTATCCAACACGACCTTAAACAAAGCCATGGATAGTATATAGACACTCCATTTGATATTCAAAGAAAGGGAGAAAGGGACAAGAGCACATTATGCGTTCAAAAGATTAATTCGGATACCCGCAGTAGCACGGAAGGGAATCAAAAATATTAAAAACGATTTTTTTATCAAATACACCAACCATGACCTAATAAAAACTGGGTAGTGTATAAGACTTCGGAAAAAAGAGGATTTTGATTATTTTCGTTTTGTTGACTCGTTGTTTAAAGATTTCGAAATGACTGAGTTGAAATCGCGAAGAACCGTCTATGAACGAGATGAAATTTAAAAATGTTTTTAATCAAAAATGTAATTTTGGCTACTGAAATATTTTTGTGATTACTTGTAACATCTTTATTGGTGGATTCATGATGAGTTAGAATTTCAGCATTTGATTTAAATATAGATACATGCCACCCACTTGCGTGGGTAAAAGTCACCCTTCTGCTAATAACATCAACATTCCGTGCACGTTCGATCTACTGACACGTGTCGTGGAAACAAAGCTCTCTTTGTCACTCGCGATCATTAACATTCATATTTCATAGCACGAGCGTAACAGGTTCGAGCTATTCTATCATATAAAACAAAATACAATAACCAGAGAAATCATTTGACATCATGGATCCGATGGTCTCTTAGAAAAGTATCATCATCATTTGTTAACGAAAAGCGGACTGTACAATATAAAAATTAATATTATTCAATTTTGCACAAAGTTGGAGTATTTTAATAGAGGAAAAGAGCGCGGAAATGGACCTACCTTTGATACAATGAGGATATTCTTCAATATTGGTGCTTGCATGATGAAAGTTCGCAATGCATTATTCAATTATATATGATAACATCATTCGCACGCCGATTACAAGAATTTCTCATGCAATGTGATGTAATATCAAAATGTTCCAAATCGTTTTATTTTGTCTATATTCTATCTTGATGTTCAATGGGTAGTAAGTACCATAAGGATGGTTCAAGGAAAGGGTGGTAAATAAAAGTCAGGATCGGTCAGGAATAATATTAGTAAATGTTGTTTTAAACATCACCATTTCCATATCCGTACCTAATGGTAAAGGCACTTTATAGGTACACCAAATGCAACTTATCAATGGATTTTGCATGTTAGTTTAATTATTGTCTTGATGAAGAGATGGATACGTCTCGAAACCTGTAGACATAGAAAACTCGCAGTGTGGTTTAAAAAAAATATCTCACATTTAATAAAATGTTTGACCACGAAATGAAGGTTTCGAACTTTTATGATAGTTTTTTTTAAATGGGAGTTTCTTTGTTTCCCTTGCATATTATGTACAAAACTCATATTTACTGCAAACGGTGTATCCTATTTAACTGTTCTTACTTAATTTTTGCACCACAACAGACGAGGAGGCCAGGAGTACAATGGAGAATTACACAGTACAGAACCCAGGCTTGAGAAAAATTGCATTCAATTTTTGTGTTCTCACCAGGAATCGAACCCGGAACCTTCCGTGCATGATTAAAGCATCTTAACCACTACACTATGGAAGTCGTAGTGCAGTATGTCGTAAAGGTTAATGACTCTGCCCCATAATATAATCCGTGATGACGGACGCTGTAATGCGATTCAAAACGTCGGAGTGAAAGCGACACACTGCACGATAATCGAATTCAGATGATTGAGCTTTGGAGATATATTTTACTTTGATATTATTATATTTATTATTATTTGAGTATCGAAACATGTTTTTTTTTTAAATCTATTGTTATGATACATTTTTTAATATCTGTAGATTTACTATAGTTTAATAAAGAAATGTAGTAGTAACTAGTATTTTTTTTATTTCTTGGAAAAACAACCCTCAGATATATGATTAGAGAAGTTGTAATAGTTTCTATCTTAAGCACAGAAAGCATGAAAGGAGGTTGTATATACCCTTAGCTATTCTTTCTGAAATAACAAAACTTCTCTTAACAAAATTTTCTGTTGCGCAGGAGAAAACCAGTCTCATTGAATTCTGTGAAGAAAAAGAAATAAAATAAAATACGACATTGACTTGCTTAAATTTAGTTTAGATTAAATAAATTATTTGTATTGGAAAACGATTTTTATTAAATAAGACTATTTCAAGTTTTTCGAAATGGTAATGACCTTTATGTATGGGAGCGAAAAACTAGGATGAATGTAGGCCAAATGCTGTCGAAATGCAATCTTTCTTGAAAACGTTGGGTAGAACTATGTACGAATAAAACGCAAAACGAAAAAATACGTATTTTTTTTACATTTACTGAGGCCGTTTACCAAAAAAATAAAAATATTACCCGGCATACAAGTTACATGTTTGCAAATTAAAATGTTTAAAAAAAACCTCTTCATATTTGGCAATTATATTCATTTTATATTTTTAAACCTCAACAAAAATCGTAATGCAAATAAACTTACATAATATAACATAAACAGAAATGAAAATGCAACACAACATGCAAACAAATCACTTAAATCAAACAGTAATAGTTTTATCTGTAAGCCCGTGGACATCCAAATTCGTTTCTCAAAAATCCATATCTTTGTTAAGATGTAATAATTGTCATGTAACTGAACGTCGCACAGAATGCAGAACTGACTAAAAGAGAGGGCTGTCAAACATTACAAAAATAAAAACACCAAATAGATCACCCTCTTTTCCACACCCGACTGCTCTTAACGAATACGTTCCATTTTATCTCTAAAGCTTTCCATTATAAATTACTCTTACCTTGTGAATTCAGTGAAAAATAAATCTTCATAGCGCATCATCAAATAACCGTGCCTTACATAATTCTAAATAACTGTAAAGAAATAATTAAATATCGGGATAATCTTCCAACGGATCATAGCTAGACAATTACTTAATGTATATTAAATACTTATTGTTCGTTATATCTACAAATATGGCATAACGCTGTGGAAATATAAAAAATATGACGTGTTTTTCTGCTTTCTCATACTGTTTTTATTGATAATTTTTGACGAGCGAATGTTATTCAAAATATTAGTTTATATAAGTCGAAATCGTTTCAGATATATATTACTTAGTGTAGATAATGGTTGACAAAAATAAAATAATTTAATTGTAAAACTCGATAGTTTAACGTAAAACTAAGATTAGAATGTTTTAAGAAAAATCTTATTTCAATAATTTATTATGATATTTTTTCTCTTTACATATGGGCTTGCAATTCCTACTATACACCTTTACCACAGTAGTCTTCTTCTTCTTATTATCAACCCGTTTCTCTCCACTGCTGGATACAGTATTCTTTCAAAACATTTCTATGTTTTTCTGTCCTGGGCACTCTGTTCCCATCCATGTCCCACGAGTTCGACGATTTCTTCAGTCCATCACTTCTGTGGTCTTTCTACTTGCCTTTCATTTTTGTAGGGTTTCAAATTTAGTATTCTTGGGGTTCACCCATCAACTTTTTGTCTCGCCACATGACCCGTCCACTGCCATTTTTGTATTTCTACTCTTTCTGCGGTATGGGACACCTTTGTGCGGCGTCTTATCTCCTCATTCCTTTTTTGGGTTGACGCCTAACGGGTTGACATGGTTTCAAGGCCGCATGTTGTCACCGTCAGAACACAAGAGTTGTAGACTTTTGCCTTCAGATCGTTTATTGTTTTCACCATAGCGGTTGTTTCACAAAATTATAAAATCAACTTACTAACATAACGTATGATGCTAGTAGCCAACGCAGTGCATGTTATGTGATTTTAGGGAGACCGAAGAGTCACAAAATTTGGTTGCTAGAAGAAGCGATCAAGCACCCTGACAATAAAAATGGAAATGCGATCAAAATCATCCGAGTACTCTAATAAAGAAATCACATAAAATCGTAGACTTTTTTTTCCTATGCTAAGGATCCTCAAAACATTGTACAAAACCTTTCTAAACAGCATTGTTGACGTATTCCTACAGCAAAGGCAAGCATTCAAAAAGCAAGCGATGTTGTCGCTCATGGCTAAGAGAAGTCTGCTAAGATCATGCTATTACCGTACCTACCTTTATTTTAAATAATTTGTAAGATTGTGTAGGTTCAGTTCAAACAACGTATATAAATCTTTAGTTTCAATCCATGGAGGTTATGTTAGCCTATTGGCTTTAAAAGAGAAAAAGAAAACAACATAAATTTCACATTGATAAGCTGCATATAGCATTGACTTCGACATGGTACAAATCAAGTACATAACGTTACAAATATTACGTACTCAAATAAAATCAACACTGATAATGGACGCTGTTATTCGATCCAAAACACCTGAAAAGCGTACGAACAGCACACGGCATAACCCAGAAAAACTTATTGTGCATCCTAGAAGCCGTTAAAATTCAAATAAACAATATTCTCGATTTGTGAACCTAGAAATGCTCGGTATCGATTGGCCGTCTAGTTTATTTTCTTTTAATAACAACCACGCAGTTACGTTTAGCAAAAGCTTGTAAAGATTGTTTCGTATTTGATTGCATAATGGTCCCCTTTACTAACACTAAAAGCGCATTAACTTCTCAGGTATAACGTTATTCCATCAAAGTTGAGTATGTTATTTCACCATCACAATTAGAAAAGCACAAAAAAGGTAATCAGGGAACAGCTAATAAAATTTATTTTCTATTTAGTTTGACCTAAATGTTCCCGTTCGTACAGTGTTATACATAGATGATACGATATGTTTATCACAACTCTATTTGGGTCACGAGTTCAAAGTTTATTGAAAAGTTAAACAATAAAAACTTAACTTTAAGATAGTTAAATCTTCGATTCCTGACATGGTGTCAGTATGAAATATTTATTTAAAGGGTGTTTTCACACCAGAATATTTCATAGTCCCTGGACTGGTATCTGCAGCGTGAGACTGATCATCTTTCCTTCATATAACAAAAAAAACATGATCAAAGATACGCTGCAATTGCTGTGTCAATACAATGCCCTATGCATCATTAGTTGCGGAAAGGTAAAAATGATGATGATGATGAAAAGAACGGCAGGAATTTGCTCAAAAACAAACAAATCAGCCAGGTGTCGGCATGAAAAAAACGCACTTTTCTATGTATCGCTGACTCCAGCAGAAGTAGAAAAAGTTATTTATCTTAAATTTGTGTATACCTATTTCAATACACTCGGTCTGAAAGGGTCAAAAATGAATGCCCCGTACAAAATAATACAATTATCTTATATCTGTGTTTTCCTAGTTTGCGAAAAATTCGTAAAATCTTCCCCAAATGAATAAAGATTTCAGCTCTTCGTTACAAAAATCAAAAGATGGTTGGATTGATGAAATACTTATTGAAAGTTCAAATATGCCTAAACTTCCAAGGTAGTGTACAAACTCCGGAACTAAGACTTTACAAAAATTATCGACTTTACAGCCACTAGATTACCGTTTTCTAGTACAGCTGTTTATGAAAATAAAGTTGAAAATGGTTTGTGGGATAAAAAAAAAATCTAAATTTCAGATAATTAAAATTTTTTTTGTGTTTTTTGTTTTAAAATATTTTAAATGACCAGTCTTAAGTATAATAATAAACAACAATGAATTTCCAGTAAAAAAATTATAACAAAGTTAAATATTTTTGTAAATACGTAGTAAAACCTCTACAATTTATTTGATATATTTTTGCTTTCCTGAGAATATATATGTATGTAATAAATTTACAAAAAGGCATAAGTTTTATTTTTTGCTGTAAAAGGAAAAGCACATTACGTACATAATAAATTTAATGCCGATGTTTTAGTTACAGAACTGAAAAAAGTATATCACGCCACGAAAAAAATCAGAAACTATTGTTTAAATCAATAAATATGGAGATTTTAATATATCTTATTATATTATCTATATGCAAAAGCGATGCTCGTATATGTGTTTTCGATAGACTAAATAGTTACTGGACCAATTAACGTGCTGTTTTTTAAGAAATGTCGAGATTTGGCTTAGGCATGTATACAGTTCCTAAAATCTTTAATTTGTTAAGTAAAAAAAGTTAGGAGTGCTAATGTTTTATTCATCGTTTTCCAGGGCTGCATTCAACGATATTGAAAAATGGCTGTATTGAAAAATTGGAAGGATGTTGTTTTTTCGTACATAAAAAAAAGGTTTTGTTTGAATGTTTACAAGCGTTCGTTTTTAATGGATATAAATCAATTTATTCCTTAAATTCTTTATAATTTCCACCCATTTCTTTCTTTATACTGGATTTTTAGTAATACTAAAATGATAATAACTGATATTCAACACATTTTTGAAATCGTACTCACCCCTGTTGACAAAAAGAGCAGAGTTTAAATTTGCAAAAATAATTCTAATTTTGAATATTTATTATTTTAAGTTATGGATTATCATAAAAAAGTACCTTGACACCTACTAACAAATTACAAGTTATATGATCTTTTTTTACGTTTATCTGAACGCTTTTTACACGCTTTCAAGATATAAATCAGTCATTTTGGTTTCGAATTAAATGTCAAGCTCACGTTTAAACCCAGCTTGCGGTTAGGGAATGGCTAAATATGCGTTGAGCACGAGTTAAGTGTCATAATTTTAGAGTGCTCAGGGTGCGTCTTCGTGTATTATTAAGTCGATGATTTTATTTGAGAACACCGAATATGTTAATAAGGTTACGTAAAAGTGAAGTTTAACGAATGTACATAAAAGTAAGTGAAAAGGGATTATGTGGTGATGAAGGGCGGGAGCAAGGGTGTCAAAAAGTGGGTTGAGAAGGAGAAACGGGGATCCATTAGTACCCCAGTGCGGGTAGCGGGGAGATATTGCGCGTAATGATTCAAACATGTAAAAAATACCCGTATGAATTATAATTGCAAGTACCCTTACGATTTGAACTGGTATCGTGGTTTAAAAGCGAGGCTGTCTCTGTTCGCAGTGAAGCCTTCATTAAAATAATAATCGCACGAGTTCGTTATGCATGTGTTTTTATTTTAATTTAAGTAAAAATACTATAAAATAATAAAAGACGAGTAATCCACAAATTTGGAAAATCCAGTGACGGTTTCATCGCGTTCGCGACATCTTCGAGACTGGTGTTTTTATCAAAAGGATTTAAGGATCATTATAAAATAAAAAGAAATCGGGTTAACTAATGAGTTGATATAATGCTATTTTAATGAGTTTAGGTATTTTATTTTTAGTGCCCCATCCTTCGTGAGTATGATTTTTGTCAATTTTGATTCCTGAATAACAAAGGGTAAAAAGTCATTAGTAAAAATATATTACAATGGGTAAAGTAATGGAGAATGCACGTGAGTTATCTGTTCATTAAGTAATTCTAAGCCGGGTTTATTTTTTAATCTATTAATTTCGAGATTTTCTAGTTTGTTCTTTGGGTACAATATGAATTATTTTTACATTATTTTTTTAAACAAAAGAATGTTTATTTTCTATTAAATGATTGGCAAAATTTGAATTATCTTTATTATTAGACCATGATTGTATGTGCTCTTTTATGCGTGTTTTAAAGGCTCTACCCGTTTGGCCTACGTAGCATGCTACGTTATGAAGTTATGCCGTATATTAAGAGTATTTTTTGCATATATATTAAACGATTTCATGCAGTCTGAAATATCTGCATAATGTGCTATTACTGCTATTTGATACAAAGCATATTAACCCAAACAAATGTTTTCAGCATCTAAAAGGCTTTGGATAGTAAACGAAGCTTAACCGAAGATTATGTCAGAAATACCCACACTTTTTACATGATTCTGAGTTTTAAAGAAAACGTTGTATTTATGGTTTTTAAGAAGGTTAAATGAAATTACACATATTTAAACAATCGGTTTTTTTGGAAAACACATTTATTATAGATTATTTTGATGAAAAATATTTGTTATGCCTTTTCCTTGTTATTCTTGTGATACGTACAAATTTTATATGAATATTCACATTTCCTGGACTGATACTTGAAACGTAAGTCTGATTGTCTTGATTCCATGACACAAAAATGATTAAAACACGCTAAAATTAGTGTACCAAAGGATGAGTAGTACTCTGTACAACATAAGGTGCCAAATAATAATAAAAAAGATATTTCATAAACTCTACACTGGCACTTATAGTAATAAAAATACGCTGAGGTACCAAAACAGTACACTATGCACCTCTAGGTGCAGAAAGGGAATGATGGTAAAATTTGTTTTAGTTTTTATTAAATAAACATGGAATAAAATAAATCAGCGTAACAGATAAAAATTAAACGTAATATAGAAGCATTATAGGTAGTGAATATTTTCTTTTTCAGCACCTTAAAATTACGATAAAACTTAACAAAATTTGTACGTTTACTTGGTTCACCGACAGGCACTAACACATTAACACAGGCTTACTTAACATTCGAAACCACTTTATTTATATACGTTATAAATCTGATTACGCATTTGTCAATAAAATTATCCAATTGAAAAAAAATTGGATGAATTTTATAAAACACCAGTGATATGTTCCGATACTTTTCACTCCCAATATCGTCTAAACAAATAATGATTCGTCAGTTCCCTGGAAAGAGTCTCGAGGGAACGAAGATCGGGTTGCGGATATTGTGGACTGGATAACAATTACGCTTCCGTACATTTTTATTTCAAAACACGCAATCTACGGAACGGAAATCCGATATTCAAGGGATTCTATGATCCACTTCATGTATTAAAGAGCAATTTACTTTCGTTCCAGGTAGATAAAAACTTTAAACCAAGTGAGGACACGTATTAAAATTAATTGTAATATTTGATTTAAAAGGGAATAAAACAAAATCAATTCATAAAACATGAAAAATATCTGTTAATAAACTTAACTAGGATTTGAAAACAAATTATAACTTGCGTATCTTAAAGTTAATTCACTTACTACAGAGTGATAAGTACTTTTTTTTGCTAAATGAGGGAAAGATGAACACATCACAAGATTTTGCCAAGTATTCCAGGTTTTATCACCATTATTTATGGAAATGTTGATAAAAGATTTAAAACCAAGTCAACGTAATAAATGTGTACGATGTGGTAAATGATACAGAGCATCTAAAATAAATCATTAATAAACATAAATTACATGAATATTATTAAGAAACTGCGATTATTGAAGCGAAGTTTCGCGAATATGTAATAAAATAGAAATAATATTTTTATATCTACCCAAAAAAAACATACGCTAGTTTTTGGAAACAGGCCATTTAAATCATATTTACATTGAAAATAAATTATTATTACAAAACTATGTTCCATCAAGACTGTAAAAAAAATTATAAGTGAACAACATGGATAATTGGAGGAGAAAATAATTAATTTTAAAATTGAGGCGTGCTTTGAATAATAACTGAGGTTTTGTAATTTTTCTTCCTGTTTATGGCTTAATGACTGCTCAATTGAAATTAAAACCTGAGAACAGTATTCCTGTAATGTGCTTTAGCACAAAGGTTTAATACTATGCCTAGTTGGACAATTTTTTTTTTTTAATTAAGTCTTCAATTAAGCTGAATATAGTTAGCACAAGATTACGGATTTAATTTTTAATGAAATACTTTGTATATCTAAAGCCTATTTAAGTACTATACAAATGAATTAAACTGAAAAATGACTCGATACAAAATAAAAATAAAGAAAAATCACTTGAAGTTGTACCTGACAATGTGTCGATTTATTTGAAACAGGTTGATGTAATGTACATAAATATTTAATGGAGCGTAAGAGTTTTTTTTAAAAGAACGTAGATATAAAAAAATATTAAAAAATCGAGAAAATCTCAATTGGATACCAGTAAAAAAGAAACTAATATATAATATGCTTCGTTTTATATTGAAATTATTTAACAATCAAATACCCAAATACTTAACACATGAATAAGATAGTGTTAAATATAAAAATTTAAACTAAAAAAAAACATAATCCCAAAATTGCATTATGTATAAAGAATTAAAAATATAATTCTTTATACATAATGCAATTTTGCACAACGCCTTTATGTATGAAAAATGAAAAGAGTTTGAATGAATTTAAAAAGAAATGTTATGTTTACTGGAGTTGTTATCAACAATATCAGGTACGCCGGCGACACTGTTTTGCTAGCGGATACCACTGCCGATGTCCAGGAGTTGTTAAGTAGTGTGGATGCATTTGGCGAACAACTGGGTTTAACAATTAATGTTGGCAAAACAAAATGGATAACATTTGGCCGCCTTGATTACTCCGCTTTTTCTCTCAAATTAAAGGGTATAGACATTGAAAAGGTGGACAAATTTAAATACCTCGGCAGCATTCTAACAGAGACCCTCGACCCAGATAAAGAAATTAAATGCAGAATCGAGACAGCAAGAGCTGCTTTTAATAAAATGAAATCCCTCTTCTGCAATGCTAATCTCAACTTGAAAATAAGGCAAAGATTGTTAAAATGTTATGTGTGGTCTGTATTGTTGTATGGCTGTGAGACTTGGACTCTGAAAGTGAACACTATGAATAGGTTAGAGGCTTTTGAAATGTGGTTGCATCGCAGAATGCTTAAGATACATTGGACAGACCAGATAACGAACTCAGAAGTCTTAAGTCAAGCTAAAACGAACAGAGAACTCTTAACTACCATAAAAGTTTGTAAAATTTCATATCTTGGGCATGTAATGCGTGGAGAAAAGTACCACTTGCTTAATTTAATTTTGAAAGGCAAGATTGAGGGTCACAAAGGGGCTGGAAGAAGACAGATGTCCTGGCTGCGAAATATACGAGACTTGACTGGCTTCAGGACTGTGGAGCAGATTTTCCGGGCAGCAAAGGACAGGTAGACTTTTGCCAGAGTGATTGCCATCGTTGAGAATACCTGACAGGGCACTAAGAGAAGAAGAGATGTTTACTGAAAGATGATGTAAATAGATATGCAATCAAAGTAAGTGTAAATATTCGTTTATATACTAATTACTGTCATTTATTTTTTTTGTATTTTAAGATAACTTTGATGTACAATTTTGAACCCTTTGTACAGTGAGTTTATTTAAAAAAACATACTTATTATTATTTCAAAGTTCTAATTTATATAAAAATTTGTACTTTGCTTTACATTTTCCTATTTATATAATGTATAAAGTATTTTAATTCGTAAAAAATTCGCTTCTTACTAGAGAAATGAATAAAAATAAATTTTTCGAGATATTTTTTGTTTTTAAAGAATTAATATTTATTAATTAACGTTTACGCAATCAAGAAGGGTTGAGATTGAAAAAACCTAAGGACTGTGAAGGGTATAAGCATTAGTATTCAGAATCCCAAAGTTATCACTTTACTGATAAGTACGGAAAGGGTGTGTTTGGAATTAAAGGATTAATATTCTAACAGGTACCGATCCGGGGGCCTAAAAGATACATCGTCATACAATCTAATTTATTTTAAATATAATAACAAGGTTGGGATTTCAACGTTAGAATTATTGGCTTTGAAAACCATGTGATCACAATATAGTTTTTAGAAAGGAAACATTTAAGTGTAACCTTTATTAAATAAACGTTGCAGGTTAGTAAAATAGATAAACGATTATTTCAAAAGGAAAATCCTTTTTAAAATACTATTCTTAAGAGTAACCGAACCTCAGAGTTATAACAATTAATAAAGAGAAGAGAATCTATTGCATAAAACAAAAGCGTTCCAAATTTTGGTTTGGTTTTTAGTTTAACAACAAACGTGTAACGGACGGTTTCGGTTTGCGCTTGCAATTCTCGACACGAGTACCAACGGCCCGTTGTTTTACTTTAACCTGTAGCGAACTTTGTAGTTAATAATCATAAAATGGTTTATCTCAGTATGGGCGACTCTATCCATCGGCGTGTTATTACTCTAAGAACTGAACATAGGGTAGGGTTGTTTTATTGTGGAATATTCATACTGATTAAATTAACTCTTTACAACTCAACTTCTTTAAAATGCAAAAATACCAAGTGCTTTAATACGAATAGCTTTCTGTAAATAATGAAGACGTATTTTTTTAAGTTTTCAAAATTTTCATAATAAAATGAAAAAAAGGTAGATAAAAAAATGCTCTAGAATTTAAAGTTGCTATTTTTTTTTTTTAAAACATCAATTTCACCGTAATTTTCCTGTCCACATCTAATTATGCACAAAACACTGAGTAAGTTATCTTATGGCAGCGTATCTTGATCATTAAATTTAATTATTTTCTTATTTATTAAATCATAAAACAAAATATTTGTACTGCCAGGAGTTACAAAAAACTCATTTCGAGACAGAAACATAGTTAGATAATGGTATAATATTAACATATTACAACAGAGATGAAGAACATGCTGGTCTTAGTAGCCATTTTACACGCTGTGTAACATTCACCATTCTGCCCATATTTGAACATCTTTATTTCTTAAATTCTTTCATCTGTTGATGTTTGTGAAGTTAAAGAGATGAAACCTTTATTTCTATATTACCTTCTCTAAAATGTTCTTGAAATGAAATCTATGAAATGAAATCTATATTACCGTCTCTAAAATGTTCTTCATCTCTGTTGTAATATGTTAATATTAATAGCTTCCCAGAGAGTTGAATCCAGTCCTTGTCTTTAAAAACTTGATAAAATATTGTTAAAGGGAAAATAGTAATAACGTTGATAAAACATGGATGGTGGAACTGGGTAGAAGGAAAATGGATTTTCTCATTCGCCGAAACCAATTCTGAATAGCCAGCTTCACAAATGTATAGTTTATGTTATGTTTTTGTTATTTTATTGTACGCTTCATAATATAAATAATATAGGTGTTCATAAATTAAATATAAACTTAAATACGTAGTGTTTAAAACTTTCTGAACATTTTGTTTAGTATCTTTGTATATTAAGTCTTCTTTGTTTATTCCCAAATGTAAAAATATTTTTAAAAAAGTATATCGTTAAGTGTCCCCAGCACGGGTAATCCCAATGAGATCACATTATATTATTACTAATCTTTGTTTATAATTAAAAAGAATGAGTAAATAAATATTATTCTTTTATTTATTTAAATAAATAAAACAGAAATAAAATAACAAAATAAGTTTACTTCATACTAGCAATAAACTAAAACAAGTTTTACATAAAAGTAATCTTTTAGTTTGATTTTAAAATAAAAAATCTTTGGGCCAAACATTAATTAATAGTAAAGATCAGGTCGACAAATTAAAAAATAGCGGAATATACGAATTAACATGTACTTGTCCTGGTTCATATATAGGACAAAGCGGGAGAGCAATTAAATATAGACTGAAAGAACATTTGGCTTCACATAGATTAAATAACGACATATCAAACTATGCATTACATTTAAATGAATTAAAACATTATTTTGACAAATCAAAAAACATAAAAATTTTACATGTAGGACACAAAGGTCAAAAGTTAGATAGATTGGAAATTTTGAAATAAATAGGATAAAAAATAATAGCGATAGAATTTTAATAAATCAGCAGATGGAATTCAGAAACCCACCCTTATTAGCCCCCTTAGTTGGACCCTGTACATTGAAATAAAACAATAAATATTTTTCATATTATAGAATATTCTCTTAAAGTACACCGCCAACACATGTTTCAATAATTTGTCTCACTCTGTTCCACTGAAATATTGCGTATTGTATCTTTTTCAACTTATTTTTTAAATGTACCTACCCTTAAGATAGTACTTAGTTTTATAAAAATTATCCTTACACTGTATAATATTCACCAGTCTGAAGATGTCCATTAGAGGGTGAAAATGCTAGTTGGTCAAAATAAATAAGTGGAAGTGTATCAAGTATTTTTTAAATTAATAACTCATATGTAAATATAAGTTATTACATCGATTAAGTTTACAATACTTTGAAATAATTGCAATAATTATAAATAAACATTTAAATAAAGAAAAATTTATATAATATTTTGCTAACTTGACATATTAATAATCACTATAAATATGTATTCATTACACCACATTTATTTTGTCAAGATATAAGTATTTAAGCATGTATATTAAAACTTATAATAACGATGTTATACTCGTATATGGGAATACTTGACTCACGAATAATAATCACAGGAATTTGGCCATATTCTAAATCTAGTAAGAGAATCTAATAGGCTAGAATTGAAGAAAAGTGGCTTTGGGATATAATTTATGTACATATATTTCCATCCTGTTCCGGATAAGTTCTGAATAAGTTTTCTCGCATTAACGAAAATGAGGAATATTTATTCGTATCTAACGCTTTACGAACGAATGATATCCGATATTTTTTAACATTATATTTATTTATTCATTCAAAACTACACCAGTTTAAATATAAGTGAACTTATTAAGGATTTTAAGGCTGTGCCCGTGTCAAACCATAATAATTAACATTAAAAAATACATAGTAAAATTAATTAGATTAAAATGTAATGACATAACAATCCAGAAAAACAAGGTAAAAGTAATAAATAATAAAATTCCAAAGAATACAATTTTAAAAAGATAATCAGACATACATATTAAAATATAAGTTATACCAATTTAGATTCATACATTGTTAAATATACAAAACAATAGTATCATTGAAATCAATAGAAAAATAATACAGTATAAATTTAAAAAAATTTGAAATTATAATTGAGGTATGGTTCTTAAAACTCATATGAATATATAAATATATTACATGTGTATGTATAAATATGTATGCATATATACATAAGTACAAATGTATAATGTATATATGTTCTTTATATGTACCATATATGTACATATACAGTTTTCATACATATATCATCTTCACCTTTTCTCACCCAGTGGTGCAAAGGACACTGCATTAGTAAACCAAATGAAGCGTAGTTTGATCATCTTTTACATAAAGGAAAGGTGATCAGTCGTACACTTCAGGGGCCAGTCCAGGGTCAATCAAATAACGCAGTTCAAAAAACATTTAAAATCAATTTTTCTCGTCCACCCTGCCTAGGACCGAATGTGGGTATGTTGCCGTCAGGTAAATTCTTCCCAAGCAGAACACAAACCGTTTGATTTGAGAAAACACATGCTAAATATAATCATATTTTAGATTCAAGAGAACAGTTTTAATTTCATTTTCTTTTTTAAAAATTTGAAAAAAAAAACAGCTAATTATTTAAGATAAATTCGACACTAAAGGTACTATGAATAGATGAACTGTGTTATGCTTATTCGAAATACTAGAGTAAAGACATTCGATAAATAAACTACCCTCGTTTATTTTCACGACATTTTTTAAATGATATTATAATATAAATTAGTGAAAAATCTGTTATTTTTACTAATTTAAACCCAACCTGTGATACAGAAAATTTTCAAGTAAAATATTTACATCTTTCTGTCCTGACTAAAAAAAAAAATTAAAAATTCTGCGACCACACAATGTAATAACAAGAAATTTATTTAAAACACAAAGGGTTCTGAGTTTAATTCCTGGTAAAACAAATTTTTAAAATTGAAAACTCTGTGTTCTGTGTTGCAATTCAATTCTATCAGCCCTCTAAGCCTGTTGAGGTACAAAAAAAAAATGTAAAGCCGTTTTCGTGACTCATATATTTAATTAGGCTAAAAGTATGGTATACTTATGTAATACCGGTGTTTATTAATATTAGACATAATCTATCCGTCACCGTTTTTATTCATCCCTCTCTATTTCTTCATCTAACCAAAAAAGTTTTACTGTGTACAACCTTTTTTATTTCACCTGGCTATAATTCTTTTCTTCAAAGACGTCATGGCCACAAACAGACCCCGGTCTTTTTTATGTGCGTAGCCAATTTGTATTTTTTTCATTGTATCGACTTAATAAATAATAGGTGCTTTTATTCTTATAATACTTTTTGTTACTACTGATGACGCGTCCACGCAAAAAGTCAAACCTCATGACAAATTTGTCTAGAAAGTTTTAAACGAATGATTTATTTAACAGTCTGAAAAATACAACAAATTTTCATATTTGTTTAACTGCTTAAGTTTTCTGACATGGTATTTGAGTGCTAGTTGACTTTGTAGTTTTTGTCTCTAAAAAAAAAAACGTCGAGTGAGAAAATATATTTACGATTTGTTACCATTAAAAAAAGTACTATTACTAAAATTCATTTTTTTAGCCGACTCAATTTACTGTGGCATCTTTTAAAATAAATTATCAGTAGTTCCATGATAATTAATAATATTTTTTAGAAATTAAATAATTAAGCACAGAGCCGCCAATCGACAGAATTTTAAATATGTCCAAATGTTTGTAACTAAGGCTGGATTTTACTCCAAAAGGAGGCACCACGATTGAAACTTAGTGCAACATATAGAAAAATCATTTTAGAGAAGAAAAAATCAAAGTCTAGGCATTTACAGAGTTTATAACCTGTCTTTGGCTTAGTTAAGAAACAATTTTTAGCCTTATCTCCAAAAGTTTGGACATACTTAAAATACTGTTAATAGGTGGGTCCGTGGTGTAGTGGTTAAGATGCTCGACTTACGCACAGAAGGTTATTCCCGGTCAGAACACAATAATTAAATGTGGTTTTCTTCAGGCCTAGGTGTTCTGTGCTCAAATGTATATCTTTTGATACTTTGGTTAGTTATACTCATACTTTTTTTTTTCAAACCCGGGATATGAAGCCATTATAAAAATTAATTTTAAATGAAAGTATACGTCTCTTTTTCACACATGCGATCACGTTGGTATAGTTGTTCGACCATAAGCAGAACGATGAACGTTGTACAGTGTATTATTTATCGAGCCAAAGACAGATCATAAGCTCTGTTTAAAAATATAAAATCTAAATCAATTATTTCTTTTTGAAGCATTTACTTTGCAGTTTTCAGTTCTTAAATTGAAATAAAATACTCTTCTAAGTAATATTGATGTTATTTCTTAAAGGTTTTGAATAAAATATTGGTGTATAATAAATATTCAGGTTGCTGTAAAAAGTTTTTATGGGTTTCTCTATTACAAAAGAACGGCGAGGCATTGACGTCGATGAGTTGAATATTTTAAGGGTTCGTTTGCTGAACCGGAAATTTTAAGGCTTCGTATCCTTAAAGTGCCATAGAATAAAAAAATACACAACTTAATGATCTGAACTTTATATTTATTTTTTCACGAAAATAAAGGTCATCACTGGTGTAATATACTTTGTTTTGATAAGTTTTTCAATTGCATGTACAGCTTATAATAAACGAATTGTGGTACCGTGGTAGTGTAGCGGACTAACGAGTAATAGGGTTCGAACCCCACTCTATTACAATCTGATTAGAGAATAACGTTTTGGTTATTTGATAAAAGTAGCAGAAACAATTACCGTTTCACAAATCAATTTACGTAAAACATTATAAACAGTTTATTAAAATGCTTGTTTTTAGCTTCATACTTTTTTAAAGTACTAAATTCTAGAGCAGTATTTTTGGGGATTCCTATCTTTTATTGTACTTAATTTTAGGTGTTATTAATCAATGCCGTTTAAGAATATTCCGACTGGGCTCGGATATTTTATAGCGAGTCGGGGCAAGTTCACAGGTTCGGTCTCTATAACCTGTGCTTATTGAATTCATTCAATTAATATTCATTATCATCATCACCTAACAACTATTTCTGACCACTGCTGGACAAAGCCCTTCTCTGTATTCCTCCATATATAAATGTCTTGTGCTTTATAAATACAATAACCAGCAGTTCTTTTAATTTGTACCATTTCTAAATATAAAATTTATCATCATTCCATGTTTCTACAAAGAACCTCCATGCATTTCTATCGGCTGCCAGCTCCTGCGCGTCTTCCCAAGTCAGATTCAAGTCGCTTAGTTCTGGCATAAACTTCCGACAAAGAGTCAGCAGTGGACGTCCAGGACGTCGAGCACCTGATGCCTTGTAAGTAGGCAGTATATGGCTTAGCCAACCGTATCGCCTCCGCTTAGTAACAGCTGTCACCGGAGTTTACTGCGTACGTTTTCTTATAACTTCAATCCTTGTAAAGTCGAACCACCGCACATCCAAGATTCTTCTAAGATGCATATTCTGAAAACTCTGCATTTTGCTGTTTAGAGCCCTAGTGAGGCGCCACGATTCGCATCATAGAGAAGAATAGGTGTTATTAATTCGTTACATAGGCGCGATTTGATTTTCAATGAGTAAATATCCGATCTCCAGACAGTTGTAGCGTCTGCTACTCCCAGTCTTTTTTGAAAGCTGCCATTTACTGTAACTTATACTCCCGGGACTGGTATTAACTCTTAAAAGACTGTGCTGAATAATCCCTTTGCAGCCGGTGGTGTAACACAATGTGACCACAAGCATAAGTCGAGATATTTTGAAATGTAAGCTAAAATACCAAATTATTTACAATGGTATGTGTTAAAAATGATCTTTATTCAAAGATGTTACATAAAAAATATAAAATTAAAGCATATTTATGCAAAATAAAGTTAGAAATTGTGTTCATTCCTTTTAAAATCCTGCCAGCAAGCGCTACCGCCCGCGTCTGGTTGTCGACTGAATTCCGAATTACACTTACGACTGAATTTAGCGGAAATAGATCAACCGGGAGACTAGAAAGTATGCTATGCTAATACAACTATTTGAATGCAAAAAAGAATATCAAATTTTTATTGCAAATAAATACTAGATTTTATTGGAATAAATAAAAACGCTGTTAAAACATATTCTTAGAATAATATTGAAATAAAACCTAAAAAAATAGCAAAAAAAACTTGTAAGAAATAAAATAATAGTACGTAATACGTGATATAATCAAATCATAATTAAACATACACAAAAATGACAACGTAAACACGTTTTTTAAAACTAGTTATGAACAAATTTTTTGAACACTTTAAATGAAATAACTTTGCACACTTCCTTGGGTACACTTCCACTTATTTGTTTGACCAATTAGCGCTTTCATCCTCTAATGGACATCTTCAGACTGGCGAATATTATACAATGTAAGGATGATTTATAGAAATCAAAATATTATCTTAAGTGTGGAAATGAGTGGAAGTGTACCAAGTATTTTTGATTAATAACTTATATGTAAATGTATGTAAATATTTCATCATTACAATGAAATTCCATCAAGAATTGTCAAAAAATAATTTAAATCAGATAAATTCTGAATAAATTGTAGAAACATTTCGGGAACACGGTGTGTTAAATACAGCGTCAGCCCAGTATACTACAAAAAACTTCACGCGACTGATGTGTTCTCTGTCCCACAAGTGGTATAATTCTGTATCGTGCTCTTTATTGTTTTCTCGGTCACTCAAGCTCCGCCCCTAACGAATAGTGTCCTTGTCGGTCTTCTGATATGCTATATTCTCGTGCTCTTTCTTATAAAATTTAATAAACCACTTATAATACTGGCATCTCTTTCGTTTGTTTTAATTTATTTTACAAAATGAAGAAACTGTTTTTTATAGAAAAAGCCCGTGCATTTTTTATAAAAATGTTTCCTTATTTTGGTGTAAAAAAGTCCATATAAGGATTACAAAAAATATGAGTTGGTTATTTAAAAAAATAAGAGAGTTATTAAATGTTTTTTACCCGAGGTAGACATCCGTTACCGCATAGCCACACATGAGTTAAAAACGTAATTTCGCGCGAAAACTGCAACTCTTTTTGTTGATTTGTTTATTTATTTATATATGGAATTTCAATAAGCATATAAAATATACCCATATTGAAAAAAAAAATTAAAACTAAAAAACTAAAAGAGATCGCTCTGCTAACGTTAATTTAGTACGTAAATACGCGTTAAAAATGCGTTTTCTGGGCGCGCTATTGCGTTCAGAATACTACCCCTGGTATTTAAAACTCTCGACTCTTTCGATGATTTGGTTTTCGAAATAAATAAAGCTTATTACGAATAAATAAAATTTTACAAGAATTTAAGTTCGGTTTTGAACTGGGCACAGCACGATGCGGAGGCCGATTATATTTATTTTAAAAAAATACTTGGTACACTTCCACTTATTCGATTGAAATAATTTACGTATTAATTAGACATAGCCGTCTCTTCGTCAGAATACCTAATAAAGCAATATGCAAGAATTAAAATACACTTTCACCATTACGATCAACGTAGTGTACATAGTTCTTAAGAAAAAAATACATAAATTACATGCAGGGTTATGGAGAAACGTAATCACCACCGTGTCCGAACATGCACGAAAAATTAGGTATATAATATTTGGTTATATGTTGGAGAATGTGTGGGGGTAGGGGTTTGGGAATGGGGGAAAGATATTTGATTTTTATAAGAAGAATATAATTTTTAATTTTTTTTAAAATATAAAACACATCTAAGTTATTTAGTTTATGTCGTTTTTAGTATTTGGATCTAAAAAAAAAAAATACTCGGCCCTTGGTGCTTTCGTTTAAATTTTTTTCATACAGTTTAATTTATTTTATTTTTATTTTGAATCTTCGTTATTTAGAAGTAGGGCACACACAAAAATACTCAAATTTTATTTTATTTTATTTATATTTTTATTTATTAAGGAAAAACAATAATTGTTATATAAGAATACGAAATATAAAAAATAGTACATATATCCAGTAAAACTTTTTCACAAATATAATGAGAGAACATATTACACAGTAAAAAGAAAAATAATATATTATATAAGACATGAGAAAAAAAAGAGCTCGTAAGAAGGTTAAGGGATGATAAAATAGAGTGGAGGAGTGGAGGAGAGGGATTTTCATAATATAGTTGACCAATTAAAAATTTTGATTTAATAAAATAAACACATTAAAAGGAACATAAACTCATTACACTGTTTCATATTACAGTGTTTCAAAAAGTTACAAAATTTTGTATTAAAAATATCTAAATGGGGACAAAGTAAATTAAATTTGGAGCAGCTACGATAAATAAACGAGTTTTCAACATTATTTTTTTTGGGCAATGAATTATAAAAAAAAGAACTTTTGGTGTTGACTTTACGGGACAATTGATTGAAATACGCTCTAAAAGATATGGACTACATATAAAATTGTTTAAAATTTTGAAGAGGAAAGACAGATCAGAAATGCTTCTACGCTTAGTAAGGGAAGTTAAACTTTGAAAAGAAGAAGAGTATTCATACGAGTCAAAATATGTAAGAGATTTACGATCCAGAAGTTTATGAAATCTATTCTGTATTCTATCTAGTGTTGATATATATATTGTATATCGAGGATTCCAAACAACAGATGCAAACTCAAGATGGCTGCGAACGTATGCATTATATAAGATTTTGAGGGATGCGGTTGTTTTAAATGGTTGAGTGGTGCGTATAATAAATCCCAGATTTCTGTAAGCCTTATTTATAGACGCCTGAATATGGGAATCAAATAAGAGTTTTTCATCCATAATCACACCTAAATCTCTCAGCTCGTCTTTCCGGACAAGACAATTACCAATTATGTGTGCTCTAATAATAAAAATGGACATATATTTTATATATAAGTTTTTAACACAAATTCTTAGCTTTCGGTTTGAATTTTGTATTTTTTTTTCTTCATAAATGTTTTTCCCATATCCGAATATTTTTCACTGCCTTATATTAAATTGAATTTTGTGATTTCGCCTTTTTTCTAAATAGTAGTCTGATTTTCTTTCGGGAGAGTAACTGATTTAAAATAGCTGTTATTTTTTTTTTCAAGCTCTTAACTTGGTCGGCCTCGTGGTGTAATGGTCAGCGCGTTAGCCTGCCATGCAAGAGGTCTCGGGTTCGATTCCCGACATGGTTGAAGTGAAATATTTATTTAAATGGGTGTTTTCACACTAGAATACTTCATAGTCCCTGTACTGGTACCTGAAGCGTAAGACTGATAATCTTACCTTCATATAACATATATGATCAAGATACGCTGCGATTGGTGTACCAATGCAGACATTTTTCTACATTTTTGATTAGTGAGTTATTGCAGCTTGTTGAAATCACCATAAAAATTATAATATTTTGATAAATCATAAGAACGAAAATATTTCTACAATAAAAAAAAATAATAACAAGTTTATTAAAAGAGTAAATTAATGTACAAACCGTAAAAATAATACCCTCACTCTGTTTTCAATCCAATTAACGCTGAATAATTTATTTATTAAAAAATAAAATAAAATAATACCTTTAAATAAGTTATATAAATAAATAAAATAATCCGATAGTGTGCAAACGCAGAGACCTATGCACTATTAAATGATATTTTATACGAGGAAATAAAATTTCGTGTTTTAGTAGGTACTAAAATAGACAAATGGAAACTCTTGGGATATATTTATGCAGATATTTTTACGTCTTTCATCGTTCATGAAATTTTTTATTTCTTACAACCATAATACGAGTACAAACCGTAAATTTTGCCCTGAATTCAGGACAATTTTAAATTATACTTGGATACAAAATCACTTTAAATACCTGTGAAAAACTGTATTGCTAAGATTTATGCTTTATTCATTATGGTAGATAGCGCATTTAGCTACCAAACAAGAGGTCTTAGGTTCAATTCCCGACATAATCAACATGAAATATTTCTTTTGAAATGGGTTTTTTTTAAACTAAAATATTTCTCTGTCCCTGTAAGACTTATATTCTTACCATCATGACACAAAATAATCTAAACACGCTGCAGTTGATGTGTCCTATGCACCACATGGCAATGATAATAATCGTAAAATTTCAAGGTTTCAGCTCTTTATCTTTTCAAAAATCAACAGATGAAAGAATTGAAGAAATGTGGATGTTTAAACACAGGCAAAATGGCAAACGTGTGGAGAGCCATAGTTCATGATAGATGGCACACACAGGTGTTTAAAAATTTTACCTGAAATATACAGCAACAACACATGAAGCAAATCATCATTTTATATTTAATACCATACAACATATTCCGCAAAACTACTAATATTGCACATTAAAAATCCGTCTACATAAGAGAAACGTCCTTCAGTACATTAACTTCGTTCCTACCATGGAGACATGAAGAACAAAAAAACGCGGCCTATAAAGAGATCAAAGGGCGTGGTAACATCAGGCAGGTGGTTCCAAGGCAACCAAGTTAGCTCAACGCAGTCACTCAGTTTCAGCATGTAGTTCAAGTGCAATCAATTCAATATATCCATTACAAATTCACCCTAAAACTCCAAAACCGTCTCGTCTGTCTATCACGTTGGAACTTTGTCTTATTGATAAATCAAGGCCTGAATATTTTAGTATACAGGAAAAAAGCCACATTCATAACGCTAGGAATATTAGTAAATTAAAAATTCCATTGGCGAAACAATAATTTATACAAAGAGGGCCCATATGCATGGCAGTAAAAAAAATATAATATCCTTCCCATAATTTTTTTTTTTAAATTACGAGAGTGTAAAAAGTGTTGGAGGTGGGTGGAGGCAAGAATGCTGGCCGGCGATAGGGTCTTCTGGAGACAACTGGTGATGTCCATGTTCTCCACTTAAAAGCGGATGTGGAAAAGAAGAAAAGAAAAAGTGATTAAAGTAAATAAATGTTTCTTAAGTATAATTTGAAAGATGGAATTAAATAATTTAAAATTAAAATAATGTTAGAAATAGACACCATAACTAACATAATCTTTTTGCTGTTTGTTTTCCAATCTTTTTTTTTCTAAACTTTCAAAAAAAAAAACTTTTTCATCGGTGTATAAAGTGGCCACTTAAACCAGCCAATGATAGGTCATAAGTCTGTAAGTAAATGCCCGGACTTCCATATATCTTCCATTTAATGTTTTGCATCTCTGTTGTGATATGTAATCAGATCGTTTAAACACCTACGTGTTTTGTGTTAAATAAAATTCCCAGAATCGTTATTATTGAACGCGAATTTCAGTATCGTTAAAATGTGAAAAGTATTAAGTTACAGAACGAAGCTGAAAAATTAATGACGACTTTTCATAAAATAAACATTCAAAAATGAAGCTATAAAGTTTAACAAAATGGCTGAATATTGCTTTACAAAGTAAACCAGATCTGGTGTAATAAACTGAAGGAAACCGATAAAATTTCAGCGGAGCTTTCCGATTTTAACTTTGTATGTGACTCGAATAAGACATTGTTCGCTTGAAAATAATACCTAACCCATACAATATAACATCAATGAGAAGTTGCAATCTGTCAATGATATTGATACATTTTCTAAATTCACGGATATAGTTAATATTTCTCGATTTTTGGTATTTCTGAAAGGAAATAAATTGATGAGTTGGGCGTTTTGGCGTCTATCCTAATGCATAAAAGCGATACATTGCATTGGGAAAATAATAACGAAAGTAGTTTGAATGCTGACGAAATGCGATCTCTCCGGTTAATTTGTGTTAAAACGATGCATGATAGGTGCACAAATGTCGAGACCCGTGAACTATGTAAGGCTGGGGCAAGCATTCCCGACAGAATCAAGAAAGGGGTATTGCGTTGGTTTGGACATGCAGAGCAAATGGATAGCGAAAGGTGATGGATGCAGAAAATTAGCAAGACCTAAAAAGACATTGCACGTTTAAATTCAATATATACTTGAAAATAGACATGTCAAGAGTAGGAATAATCGGATGTAGAGGAAGCGAGGTCTTTTTGCAAAGGCAGAGTGATATGGCGTTCTATCATCTCTGCCTATCCCTACGGGAAAACGGCGTGATGGTTTGTTGTTATTATTGTATAAGTGCTATCAAGATCTATATTTATTAGACCTTACTTATTATTTTCTCATACCGATTATTAACTTTACCCGGTGAAATCAGGTCATGGAAAATTTAATGACAAATTATTTGTTTTCAATATTGTTGATTCCCCTTCGTGCTGCTGCGGTATCCTAATCAATCTTCTCAACATATTATGTGGTCTTGTCTCTTTTTTCCTCTATAATTACCGAACGGAGCTTCTCGCTACTATCCATGGTCCTGTTATAGGTCCTGACGGACATTCAGATCTGGTGGCTTTTAAAATGAATTTTAAGGCTTTTAAAAAGTTTTGTAATCATTTCGGCGAATTGATCATGTCCAATCAATTTTATCCCAGTCAATGAAAAATTCACTTCTATATTTTTTCAATGCAATGAAGTACATATTATGTACTTCTGGATTACTTTCTTTCAACACAAATATGCTAAGGCTACCAGATTACAGAGAACTCCTTCGAGCAGCTTTTATCGTTCGGCAACGAGCAACTTTTCCGTGTATGTGGGCACCGCTAAGGAGACTTATGTCCTCAGATGCGGTGAGCGTTATTATTATTTTTATTATGGATAACTTAAATAGCGCCATTTTCGTAATATAATACCTCAAGGGCGCTTTATAAAGTGATTATATAAAGATATAAATTTAATTTTAACCGTCACCACATGCTTAGAATTTATTCAAATGATTAAGAGAACAAGTGGGTTTTAAGTTTTTTCCGAAACATCACTTCACTCTCACAGTTTCGGACCTCTGCTGGGAAAGCATTCCATGCCGTACGGCCTGCGACCGCAAATCCGCAAATACGCAAATGCGTTATGTGGTGAGCAAGCTACCCGGTGTAACTGTTTATACCCGGTATAAGAAAAAGTAAAAATATTTGCGACCTAGTATAACTATACTAAACTTATTCCGTCATTTAATTTTTGACAACGCTGCATTTTAGCGTACATTTATGAACACGCGCATGAGCAGTTACAAATACTAATACATACAATACATACGTCATTCGTGTTAGCCTTAGTAACAAAGAGAACGAACTAAACAAATTTCGAGCGTAACCTTCGAAATCCAAATCGATAAAAATCGATAATGATATTTATTTATAGCCGCATGTTTTATTTTATTATAGTGATGTTTACCCCTTCAAATTTATTTTAAAAGAACAAACTCTTAATAAACTTTATATTCTGGGCGTCATTCGCTTTTGAAAGAGAAAATTAATCGTAAATAATTTTAAAAAGACAATTCATAAATATTACAAAAATTGACATTATTCATAAAAGAATGCATACATTTTTATTAAATAAATATGTCTTAATTTGAAATGTTATAAAACTTTAATGTATAAATATAAGTAGGATAATTGGCAAAACAAATGCCAAATAAAATTTATCTAACTGTTGGTAATATAAATGTTGTGATGATCATTTTTACATTCATAAACGATATTTCACTTTGAAATCTCTAAAATGGCAGCATGTTTTCTTAATTGTTGAAATTTGAGATAAATGGAATCCATTTTACTACTGAAAATTGTGATAGATTAGAGATCACAGGCTTATTTCAGGGTTATACCCCGTCGAAGGCAGGTATTAGCGTGGAATAAGTTTCTATGGTCGCCATCCCAGCTCTATACTAGGTATAGCTTTATGCGAGGCTTATAAGTTAGAATTTTTACTATACCCTCATTATTCTATCACTATGTCTAGGCGTAATTTTAAACAGGGTTTTTTTTAAAGTGGTGTTCAATAAATTTTTAAAAAGACTTAAAATTTCTTTAAAAAATATATACATATATTACTATTATCCACTGTGATATCCCATTCGTTAATTACGTATGTCGTTTTTGTTTAAGTTTTTTACTTAATTTATTTAAATAAAGAACGTTTTCCATTTTTTCTAATAAAACACAGCGTTTTTACCTCTCTAATGGAGTAAAATGCTCGTGTTTAGAGAGGGCGATTTAAAAAAAATATATTCCAATTATTTGACAGATTTAAGACAGGCCCGCTGGTTAATAAATTGTTTTCTCGCCCTCGATACGATTATGTTTGTATCAATTTATTTTCTTTTTTTTTAACGAATGATTTTTTTGTTAATTTATCATTCATCTACGTTACTCTTAGTCACCACATTTTACAAATATACGAAAACTCTCATTGAAATTGTGTTTTTAAAAACAAACATAAATAAAATTATTAAAAATATATTTGAAGCACTAACTTTGCGGCTATTCACTATTAAAAAATAAAACAAATTCTAGTATACAACAATTTTTTAAGTACTTATTTTTATTTTTGCACCGACTGCGACCATTTTCAAAGCTACGCAAGTTTCATTATCAAGATATAGTTAAGTTATGATTGTGATTCAATCTACATCGGAAAAATTTAAAGAATCTTCAACATTAGAGTAAAGAGTGGTTGAATAACAGACATTTTTTTGAAATCGCAAACCGTCTGGTAGAAAATAATCATGATTTTAATAGACACTGGATTAAAAGTTCTTCATAATAAAAATAAAATATTAAAATTAAACAACTTGGATATATTAGAAATTAAAAAAGCTATTCATGATACTAGAAAAATAAATAAAGAAAACAAATAATATTTCCTTTAGTCCACGCCTGTCTAGTTTTAAAGATCGTATCCATCTCACATTACGCTTGCCATTCTAACAAAACAAAAATAATTGATTTATTAGCTCTATACGTAGCATTTCATTTAAACATTGATGAAATAAAATATAGTAGAATTCATTAGTTAAGAATACCTTGATAAAGAAGCTTATGACGCTTTGAAACCGGTCAGCAGAAAAAAAAAGTAAGTGGTTAAAAACAAAGCTGTTTTTATTTGTTTTATTTTTACTGTGCTTTAATTTATATATGAAAAAAGCAATTCAGTATGCAAATATAAAATATTAAGTGGTTATCATTTACCAGTTCTAGTATTGTTGAGCGTAACTGGGGCTTGTGGGGGTATTTAAGCTCACTCATTGGGGGTATTAAATTCGAACGATTTTCTCAAGAAGGCTTTCTGTTCATCCGTTTTCTGACATCCTAAACGGAAAAGAGCTAATGTTCTTCCAAAAAACTTCTAAAACCCACTCCGCCATATGGATTTTTTTTTAATGTATAGCATATACTTTGAAGAATTGTTTTTGATTGTTGTATTCTTTCAGTAGGCTATTTCTTAGATTTGTTTAATTGGCTACTGTTATTTGGCTGAATAAACTTTTTTTTCTTAATTATTACATGGCCTTATTTTTTTCAAAATCATTTATTTCAAATTAAATAAAAATACTCCAGTTCGGTATTTAATTTCATCAGCTTTTGATAGTTAGAGACTAAACAAGAATACTTGTAATTAATAAGAATAATTAATAAGAAATTAATAAGAATAATTGTAAGATTCAGTATGTCCATGTATTTATGTGTATGTATTTATAATTTTCTCAAACTGAACGGTTTGGGTGGGTAGGAAGAAATTGCCTTAAGGCAATATGCCCGCCCTTATATGTATATATATTGTTTATGTATATAAAGTGTCAAATTAATAAATAAATACTCGCAAAAAAGAACTGTTGAATAAAGGGTGTATTAATGTAATCTTTTTTTTATATAATAACGTAATTTGAAAAATTTGGTCAGGTGATTTATTTTGATTAAAAAAAATGATTAATAAATATTTTTAGTATTATTTATTGTATCGGCAATCAGTTTGTGGAATTATATGTAAAATACCTAATAAATAAAATAGTTTAAATTTTTACGCCTCAGATGACTTTAATATTTTAAAAAGAAAAGTTTTAGGTATTCAGAATTACCCATTATCAGGTCTAAATATAAACTTAACCAAATAAAACAAAAACTCAATGTGTATCTTAGAACCGGGTTGTGGGCTCACTCTACTAAATACAACTTAATTTCATTTTTCCAGCACAAGTTATTTACGACTTTTAGAAAATGGTATTAGAGCATATATAAGTATAAGAGTAAATAATAAGAACTCAAGTAATCTCTTTTTTTTTTAAATAATAATCTGAACAGCCTTAAAAATCTAACAAATGTATATCCTTGTAAATAGCCGTGTTGTCTCGTTGTTACAGACTACGTGATCCAAGGTTCATATCCCGTTTCAGAACCGGATTCACACTCACGTGGTTTTTAATTAACACCTATTTAAAACGCTGAGTTTTTTTTCACCTTATTATGAGCAGATCTCAAAAGCAAGTTAAGAGCAAATAAAAATAAAAATTAGATTTTGATTATACTTTTTCCGTAAAAGAAAACTAATTGGTTTTTATTATTTTCTCTTTTCGGTTATGTTACCTTTATCAGAAAGAATAAATTGTGTATAAAAAAAATCTAAAAATAAACCGTGTTCTATAGGAAAATTGTTCAGACAGTCGATTTTTTGTAAAGAAAGAACCTCTAGAAAAGGATTCACAGCAGCTTTGGACACTATACTTGAAGTTGTATGAAAGGGAGGGAATATAAGGAAAAAAATCTTTTTACGGATATCGAATAAATGGATTTATTTACAATGAAAACAGGCTCGTTTTTATTCCACGTAATAAATCTAAATAAAAATAAATCAATATCTTACTCTTCTTTGTACGTAAAATTGCATAGAGCATTGTGATAAAGACTATAAGAGCATTCTCAGATAACAGCTAAAGTGGGATTATTATATAAGTACTGTAAAGCTGTGATAGAACGCGAAACCTTTTTTGTTTGACACTGAGCCAGTGCGGTATTCAATTACGTGAATAAATTTACGAAAATTAAAGATAAAACGTGTACGGGCATTCCGCAATCGTTCCAACACTTCCGGCAGTTCAGAATGAGCATCCAGGTAACACATATCTGCACAATCAAGCATTCGAAGAAGTCAGTTCTGGACTCATGTTTGCTTCATATAGATAGAAAATAAATTCTGTAATCTTTTGAGCGAATGCACAGAATGCTATAAAGTTTACGAAGAACTTTTTTTACCTAGCAATGCCATCTTAAGTGCTTGTTTATGACAAAATCATTTTTTTTAAGATATTGCTAATAATGCACAGGACAATGCATTTGTACTCCAATCACGGTAAATCGCGAATCTATTTTACAAACATCAAGTATAAAAATAAAATTTAAACAAATATTGCAGTTAATCAACCTTATATGGGTTCGGCGTATGATAAACGTGCTAAATCTTAGACTACGAAATGGACTATTTCAATACACCATCATCACCAAATCCGTATGTTTAGCTCATTACCTGTTAGGTTTTGTACAACGACTACAGAAAGGATGTTGTGAACTGTATAGAAATTTGTACTCACTTTTAAATTCTTTCGTTTATGTTTCTTTCAAAAGGCACTTCACAACTCACAAATGCACATATACCGGTAACGTGTAGATGTTGATGAGATGTTTGTTTTAGGCTGTTGATGGAACACTAATTGAACATAGTTATACAGAAAGCAGCCAGCCATAGAAAAGTGAAACTGAGATTTATTTATTTATTTATTTTTTTTAGGTAAACAAACAGTATGTACACAAATATTGCCAATATCTTTGTGTATTAGTGTAAGAAACTCATACACACACCAAAAAAATTGTTTACACTTAATACAATAATTTAATTATGTTCGATATAATAAATGTAAAAGAAACGAAATGAAAAAATATTTATATAACAATAATAATAAAGTTAAATGTCTGCTTCTCTCAAAATTTCTATAATTTTTGATCTAAATTTACATATATTGTCACAAAAAATATCAGCCTCGGTAAATATATTTTTACATTGGTCGCATATTCTAAGTAATGTAGATTGTTTTTAATAGTTTGTTGACGCGTTTTCAGTGTAAAACAAAAGATTTTGTCTTGTCGGTCGGTCAAGAATACAGATAGATAATAACATATTGTAAAAATAGTAAATTATCAAACTTACACTACAGTTGGAATGTTTTTGACTTTTGACAAATGATAAAAAATGAAAACGTTCGTTTTTTTATATTACAAACAATAATCTAATTACGTATTTTACGGGGTTTAATGATTTTAGAAGCACTGTAGAAATTTTCTGGTGCTGTGGGAGTTTTCTGCAAATTGAGAAATGTCGTTTTTGTTATCGACACTATTTTCAGAAAGTGATTATTACAATGATTTTGATAAAATTATCAATGAAACTTCTACTTCTTGGTTTAGTAATCCTTTTTCATTATTTTGACCAACGAGCGCTTTTGCCTAAGTAGGCATCTTCAAGACTGGTGAACTGTTTACAACGTTTACAATTTTTATACTATTCTTAACATATTTTGGAGATAAAAAGTATAAGATGATCAAACAAGTATTTTAACAGAGGATTAAAAACAAATATTTACAACTAGTTTGCTAAACAGTTCAGTTTTGGGAGTTTTTGAACCGAAATTGGGAATAAGCATTTATTATTTAAAAGGCGGGAAAAGAACACATGGTGAAATACAATAGAGGGGGAAATACACATTTTAACAGTAGCACAATACTTCGATTTTTTGACAGGGAAGTTTACATACCCATAGATGAATGACGAAATATTTCAAGATACATACCTAGATAATTCATTTTTTTATGGAACTATGGAGTTTTATCAAGAAATATCAACAAAAAACAACAGTGTGATTATTACAGTTTTTTGTAAGCAAGTGGCCTGTCTGTTTTTAGCTAAACAAAGAATTGACCTTGCTGCACCCGATAACACCAATATCCCTTTTTTTATTGTAGACTGGCTGCTTTCTGTATAACTGCTCTTTGTTGGAAACTTATCAGCGTAACAACGTGACTTGCTCACAGGACGGTAGGACAACAACAATTTTAATTAGGAAGAATGTAGGTAAGATCAGGATATTTACAGCCTTATATGATTTGCAAGTTTAAAAAAGAAAGCTTAGTTTAAAACAATATCTCTGTCCGGACTTGAGCAAGCTTCTGTTACAATCAATGATAGCGACAAAAGCCCTCTATGTTATTTGTTAAACGAGCAGTGAAAGTAGAAGTGATAGTTTCAATAAAAATCGCGATTGAAATTTAAAAAATTTAAACGAGTAACTTGTTTATTTACAAAAAAACATTGATTTTTTGTATGAGTGTAACCAATAGGAAGACCCACGGTCTTTAACACATTTTCAGGTGTATAGAGGAGTGCACGTTTAGCTTTTGTTACAAAAAGAACTGAAAAATTAAAATATAATGGTAATATCAATGCATATTTAATTTATTAAATTTATATAAATACTGTTATGGAGATCGACTTTTAAAACTGAATTTGATACAAGTAAACACAACTTTTGGTACCATTTTTGTTTACATTATGGTCGTAAAAAAAAATGACAAAATCACTCAAACTCACAGTAAAAGTAAATTCAATTAATATCCCTATATACGAAATTAAAAAAATATTTTTTTAAAAAGAGTAACTCGTTTATTGATACCAAAACATTGCTTTTTTGTATAAGCGATGAAACCAAGAAAGTATTTTCACAGCTTCTGTTACAAGTTGGTAGGGTGATCAGTCTTACGCTTTAAGTAAGGGGCAGTACAATGTTTAAGTTTAAAACCAACCTTTAAACAACCATTACATATTGACCTTGTCGGGAATCGAACTCGGAACTGTAGGTAAACGTGCCAACCACCTCACTACGGGGCGGACTCATCTCCACTTGATTTTCACCTGATGGTCGAATACTTGTCGAGGTTCCATTTGATAGTCAGAATTGTATTCTTCCTTCGCCGGGACACAGACATTAAATTTCAATATAAATTTAAACATTACCTTACCAAATCTGTCACACAAAATTAATAGTCAAAAAACGTTAAAAAACACTTACGTAGGTAATCAATAGAGTTCTTGAATTAATTTATTAATTATACAAACGGTTGAGCTACAAAGTTATTACATATTTATCAGGTTAATACTGTTTTTTTTATCAGGTAATTTAATAAAATTATGAATTTGATTTTAAATCCCTCGAAGCCATTAAGCTGAAAACTCTCAGGCCTTTATTCTTCAAAAGGTTTTTCAATTTGTGTTCTGAAAAACAATTTATCTTTATTCTTTTAGAGGAATTTTGTAGGAAAAATTCTTTCTGTTTTACCCAAGACCGGCCGTTTGATCGTGATATTTAAATTACACGGAAAATGCCTCCGTTCAGTAAATTGGGGTTGAAATAATTTACGAAATATTTCGCTTTGCAAAATTTGTGTAGGTTATGATACTTAAATAAGAAAAAAATGTTTTTTATTTAGTAAAAGGAAGAAACTTAAAAAAAATCTTAGTTAAAAAATAATGCAAGAATATATCACTAACAATATTTGTTTATTCATTAGTTCCACTTACAAATAATAAAAATAATGTGATCTCATTGAGGTTACTCGTGTCGAGGACACTTCTTTTTTATCTTGCGGTGTCTTATCAGATGATACCCCCGACGTTGGCGTCTGTTACAGTCTGCTCAGGGTTGCCATCATATGGACAGCAACTATCGTTTAGTGGCCCAAAGCGATGCAGATATTCCCTCATGCATCCATGCCCCGAGAGAGCCGTGCTACATATAGAGTTAGAGGGGATGCAAACACCACCATGTCCAAACATGCACTAAAATTAGGTTAATCATATTCAGCGATATGTTGCAGAATGTGTGGTGGTAAGAATTAGAAAGGGGAGGGGCTAAGGGGTTAAACGTTACACAATTGATTAATTTTCAAATAAAAAAGTGGGCTGTATTGAAAAGATATTTGATGTTTTACTAGCCGAATATTATTTTTAATATTCTTAATTCATTTAAGTTTGGAATTGAAAATTCTTGATGGAAATTCATTGTTATTTATTATTGAAAATAAAAGACGAGTGATACTTTAATCCACAAATTTAGAATATCTGTCTTGTCTTTTAAGTTTATTCGAAATATTTTCAATCTGCTTTTTCCATTTTTAATTTATATCAATACTTAAAATGTCCATTGTGTTGAATTTTCTGTTTTAACAAATAATTGAATAAGACAAATTCTGCTGTCGAAAAGGTGAATGTGCGGTAAAACTATGTACGATAAGAGCACAAATGGAGAGGTCTGTGTATTAGGTATTTTCAATTAAATATTTTTATTTTATTTTGACCTGATGCCTTGTAAAGTAGGCAAGCCTGGGTAAAGGCTCTCAGGAGACATCCGCAGTACATGGCCCATTGATGCAAGTTGTCACCAGAATTTACTGCGTCCGTTCTCTTATTACTTCATTCCTTACAAACATCTAGCATACTAAACGTTCTGCCACAAATATTGTAAAAAGTGGTAGATGCTATTCGTAAAACAATCCCATGTAAAAAATAATAAAAAAAAAAATCACTAATTTCTTCAACTTGCGTGTGTTTTATTCCAATTTTTAATTCAAAAGCTACATAAAAAAATAGCATTTACGATCATATGAAAAATAATTAATAAAAAATATTATTTAAGCCTGCATCATCCGGAAACGCGTTTGAGATTATGCAATAGTGCCGATAATAATCCCGTTTGTTTGCATTGAATCGGAAATTAATCTAATTTGGTTATATCCATAATCTGAAGCTTTCAACGAGCCAGGCGTTGAAAATCAACAATGAATAATAATTGGCATTATTCAGAAGCATTATGTATATTTCTGTGATTTCAACACAATTATAATGTAATCAAAGATTCCGCAATCGACAAATAATACGTTTAACCAATATTTTAATCGATATTGATATCAAAATTTGGCCTTTCTCTAAATGTTTGCTTGGTTGTCCAACGGTAAAACTATAACTCATATCCTATGAAAACAAAACATACACAAAGATTTGAAAACGGACAAAAAAATGTTTTTTTTTTACTTACGCGCCACTAAAGCACATTTATGTGATTTATTTGTATTTTGTGTATATTATTTATTTTACAGAAACAAACAGTCGACAATATATAATAACATAAAAAAGATACGGTTTAAAGATATACCAGTGAAGTTTCTAAATAAAAATCATACATTTTAAATTGGGTACAACAAAAGGGTGTGTTTGTGTGTATTTGTATGAGAGTGAGTGTAGAGGTGTGTTTGTATATATTTGTGTGGGAGTAAGTGTTCAGGTGTGTGTGTGTATGCGTGAGCGTCATTAAATAGCAAATGGGAGCGTATCGCAGCCAGAAAGTATGAGTCTTAATTAACAGAACCACAACTGACTTCAAAAATATTAATACCTTGCCGATTGACATCTCCATCTTCAAGTATTTGTTGGACCTGATCGTGCCATGTCTTACTCGTCTTCTGCATCCAGCAACATCGCATAGTAGATCCTTTTAGCCGTTATTTCGCTGTCCATTTGCTCTCCATGTTCAAAGCAACATATCACTCCTTTCTTGATTCTGAATGCTTGTCTCAGTCTTACATAGTTTCTCGGATCTTTACAGTTGTGTATCTATCATACATCATTTTACCACACATTCGCCTGAGAGATCGCATTTCGACATCACTCAACCCACTTTTATAATTATTTTTTAAAATTCCATACTTCACTCCCATATTTAAGGGTTGGCAATAGAACACCATTGTAAATTGCTAGTTTTGCCTCCTGCGACAAAGATTTGTTTACCAAGATAGATTTCGGTGCACCGTTCTTACCCACGCTCATCCTCCTTTCAATATATTCTTCCTCTTCTCCCTCTTCTTTAAAATGTTATTAATCTCCGTTGTAATATGTTAATTTTAATAACTCCGGGCGAAATTCAGCTCTCACCTACCAACATTTGGACAGATTCATCATAATGCTCATATTAATAAGACAACAATTTCGTATTTGCTTCAAGTCACAGGTAGACGTAGAAATGGAGAGATAAAGTTTATGAACGCCCTTAGTTTTGAAGATCACGACTGAAGGTCAGGAAGATGACGAGATAACTTCCACCCCCTCCCCAATTCAGGTTCCTATTAATCAAGTTTAAAGGTTAATGGAATTCTGTTGTATTATTTCGGCAAACTTGATAATTATGCGAATATTGAATGCAGCTCTATCCAGAAAGGATACGAAGGCGGGGGAAAGGGATAAAAGGATAAAGTCTGTGGCTGGGGGAGTTCTCATCCAAATCAAAAGTTAGTTGCATATTTTAATAAGCGATTACTTTGTTATTCCAAAGTTCCCGAAGCTAATTTAAATTTTCATCCATTATTATTTAAAAAATCAAGCTATTATAAAATCGCTTAGAGGAATTGCGGTTTGTAAGTTAATTTTTAATTAATCGTTGTATTAAACGTCGATTGCAAACCAATATTAAAATTTGAGATTGATTTTGTTTGGAATTCAATTGTAGTTTAGTACTTCGAATTTCCTTGGGTTATACCTGATCTTCTCGGGATATAGGATAGTGATAAAGGTTTCAGCTCTTTTACTTCACAAAAGTCAACAAACGGAAGAGTTGAGGAAATGTTGATGTTCAAACGTGGGCAGAATGTTGAATGTTACACAGTGAGTAAAGTGGCCACTTAAACCAGCCAATGACAGGTCATGAGCCCTGTAGATGCCTAGACTTCTGTATTACCTTATTTAAAATGATCTTCATCTTTCTGAAAAAAATAGCTATCGCCGTCTTTTGCATGTGAGATGATTTGGCGCTAAACCTCAATAACAGAGTAGGGTTAAGCGGACTTCATCCAAAGGGTTACAAGTAGTTTCAGCCTCTTTAATATCTTTCTTTGTAATGTTACTTATTTATTATACATACTGCCTTAGCTCATTACAGTAGTTAGGAAGAAACAAGCGTTCAAGAAATTGAACAAAAAGAACATAAAACTATGCAGCAAAGACAAACAACGGTAAAAAATATGGTATACAATATATGTATTTTGTTGTATAATAATATAATATAATATAATATCGTACGACATTCCAAAACGAGACAAGGACAATCGAGACTAATAAATCAGGGACTGAAATTTCATAATACACTACCTGACAAAACTGAACCAAATCTCAAACAAACTTTTCAAAAGGTGTATGAAATATTTTTATTATAAACTGAGTAAGAAAAAAGAGACAAATTATTATCGTAAAATGAATAAATTCAAAATAAATTAAAATTAAAAAAAGCTTACTCTAGCTCATCAAAAATCATCAAACGCTTATCTACACAGGATGGTGTATAGGGCACTGCATTGTTAAAAAAATGCAGCGTATTTTGATAATCTGTTACTGGAAGGTAAAGTGATCAGTCTTACGCTTCAGGTGCTAGTGAAAACCACATTTAAAAACAAATATTTCATGCGGACCTTCCCAGAAATTAATCCCGGGACTTCAAACATGGAAGGCGAATGCCCCAACCACTACTCTACAAGGCGCACTACTCTGCGCTAGAATTCTTTTTTCATGATTTTAACCTGAAAGCGGTCTTAGAGTCGAAATCACTCGTCCAGATTCAATTACTCACACAAAACTGTATTATTAATCCAGTCTCGATAATCTGTTACACGAAGGTACGGTGATCAATCGCTTAAGGTACCAGTCCAGAAATAATGAAATATTTCTGTTAAAATAAAAAATGTCCATCCTGCTAGGGATCAACTCAGGACCTCAAGAATGGTAGACGAACATGTCAACCACTTAACTACGAGGCGGACTTATCTCCACTTGATTTCCTTTTTCAGGATTTTTACCTGAGAGCAGCCATCAAAACATTCGATTGGGGTTCTCGCACTATTGCACGTCATCATCATTCGATATCCGCTCCCTAGTTGGAGCATGTGGTACCCACGAAGATCTTCCGGGCATCTCTGTCGGTTGCCAGCTTCTGTGCATCCTCCCAAGTCACGATCGCGTCCTGTAGTTCTGACATGAACTGCCGAAGAACAGTCAGCAGTGGTCGTCCAGGATTTCGAGAAGCAGATGCCTTGTAAAGCAGGCAAGGGGCGGCAGGTGCGGTTAAGACTCTCAGGAGGCATCCGCAGTACGTGGCCAAGCCAACCGTCTCGCCTCCGCTTGATGACTATGAAAAATATTCGTGAAAATGACAAACTGATTTTCCTTTTTTAAATTTGACAGTGTATGAAAAATATGAACAACTTCCAACACCGTTTGAATAAATTTGAATATTTATTTTAGAATTGCGAATTCCTGTCTCCTAAATCAACATATGTTTCCAATACAATTCCCAATTTACACCCCTTCTTCTCGGAACTACGTACTGAGTCATTTCACAAGTTTTATGCCTTTCTTTTCCCGTTTTTTTCAAATTCTTTCTTTTTGTGTGCCTTCAGTAAATCTTCCGTAATCCGATACATGATTCGTTACTCGGAAAATATCGATTTTAAAGAATTTTTTCATAAAATAAAAACTGAAACTACAAATACTGTGTAATAGCTTGTACCAGCTTAAAGAGTCGAGGAATATAACACTTATACATTTGTAAATCATCAGGCGCCACGGGTGCCGCGCCGTGACGCAATTAATTAGACGGCTAACTGTAAAACTGGCGTCGTGGGTTCGATTCTCACCAGTTGCAACAAAATCCAAGAATAATTTTTTCTCAACTTGTCTGTGTGCTGTGGTGTATTTTTCATTTCTTCCTTCCTCCCCTTTATACCCTCTCTTCATATCCTATATTTTCCACCTGCTGACAAACTACAATAAAGGCTTAAGCTAGGGTTTCCTAGGACAGCGGTGCCCGTATCTTAACGGCCGTAGTGAACGGTGATGCGGTAGGCAGCCGTCGTAGCGGTGAATGGAGAGTGGTTTTATTTTTTAACGGTGTTATCAACACCATTTTTACAGGAAACCACTCTCTAGTCACCGTTACGACGGCTGTCAACCGCATCACTGTTCATTACGGCCGTTAAAATACGGACACCGCTGTCCTAGGAAACTCTAACTTTAGCGAGTTATTACTTTTTTAAAAATAATTATATATTGATAGGTAATGGAAATTTATGGAAAAAAAATTAACTTTGTAGCGATCTGTAACGTATGTACAATAATTTCAATTTTAAGGCTATTTACATACTTTAGTAATTTATGTCGTCGATATAAACATTTTTTTTTCTTACAACATGCATTAGAAATGAAATATTTACAAACAAAATATTATTCTTTAAAAAAGCAAACGATTCCAAAGAATTTAAATATTTTATGTTTTTACATCAATGATTGAAAGAATAATTTAGCGTAAAATTGGAAAAAATGTCAAATAATTTGATCAATTTAAAATACTCGTATTTCTTTCCAAAAACAAAAGTTTATGATTTTAATATACTTAATCAATTTTTTGTTTAATCTATTATCTTTTAATTAAACAAATTTAACTAAGATTACAAATAAACCTCAATTCAGTCTAAATTTCAATAGGTGTTTTAGAGGTGGATTCACCGATCGAAAAGTAATTGAATTCGAGTTATATAAAACCATTTATTATATTTTTTTCTCAAAAATACCTTAGAAAAAACTGTTTTTTTTTTTTTAATGTGGTGATTTTTACAGACCAGCGTTTTAAAATAACAAAAAAAGATCAGACTTAAACAAAACATGATATAGTTTTGGCATATGCTGGACTTGTGATCTGTCAATTTTATAAATTCCAGTACACACTTTTAAGCTTTCATCCTTCAGCCTAATTAATTATACGTATTTTTATATTACAAAGGAGCAGAATTCTTTTTTGAAGTGGGTTAAATTCTTAAAAAAGATATTAAACTCTGTAAATGAACCATTTTAGGTAGTAGTGGTGTTGTAGACTCACGTATCAGGGGTCCGGGTTCAAATCCAACATTACAACAACTCGATTCCCATTTTTTCGGTACAAAGTTAAGACTTTTTTGAATTTGTCTGAAAATATTAGTACCTAAGAAATATCATAATCCCTACAAAAGTTTAAAATCTAAATACAAACTTTAGCGGGTTTTATAGTGCATAGGGCACTGCATTAGAGCACTGCATTTGTAAACCAAAAACATATTTTTATCATCGATTACTGGAAGGTACGGTGATCAGTCTTGTTAAACAACCATTAAACTCAATATTCCACGTCTAGCCTGCCGAAAATCGAACACAGGACCTTAACAATGGTAGGCAAACGAGTCAACTTTTACACAACGAGTAGGACTTTTCTTCACTCAATTTCCTTATTCAGGATTTTAACCTAGGAGCAGCCAGTTGAAAACATTCTTCCTAGGTTCTGGTAATATTTCACAGAGAATTGTAATTTTAATCCGTCTGGAGATAAGTGGACATAATCCGCATATTGTTGAAAAAATAGTAGTCAATATCATTCGAGTTTCAAATGGCTTGAACTTTTTTATTTTCATCATTCGTCTTTCGCTATGTTGTTAAAAAGTTTCATAATAAATATAACGATGTTATTTCAAAAACTAAATTTTAAAAAACTCTCTGAACCGTTGAGAAAGTTATGTAAACATTAAACTTCTTACGCCGGCTCTGATATAACGATGTTTTATTGTATATTATTATTTCAATATTACAAGAGAGATGGAGAATAGTAAAAAATAAATAAATATTGAATTATAGGAATTTACAGGGCTTAAAATGCCTAATAAAGAATATTGTTATTATTATTATTATTATGACCTGCCATTGGCTGGTTTAAGTAACCAATTTATACAGTGCGTAACATTCATTCATTTATCTGTTTGAATATATCGTGATAAGTGAAATTTAAAAATTTAAAAGAGTAACTCGTTATTGACAAAAAACATTGCTTTTTTACATGAGAGAAACCGATCGGCAGACCCGCGGTCTTTCAAACGGTTTTCTGGTATGCTGAGGAAGTACTTTTACTGTAATTTTTGTGTAGTCAAAGAGCTGAAACCTTAATAAATCTGGGTGAGATTCATTGACTGAATTATTTCATACTTAAAAGATAAAAGTATTTCCCTGTTATGGTTAACTACTAACTAATTTACTATGGTTTTCATTTCCTATGCCCAGAATTCGTAGGTCTACCAACAAACATACCAGTTTTGATTTTTTCAATAGCAAGTTGTCTTCTTTCATAAGATCACTGAATCAAATTAATTCTCCACACCTCTCTCTCGTTTTTACTCCTTTCAAATTTAATATGAATCATTTTGTCTTTCTGCTATCTTTTATTATAATTTTTCATGTATAAATATGTCCTTAAAAATGTGCACGAGGCGAATATATAAATAAATAAATTTAAAAATAACGAAAATGTCATCAAAATATAATATCACTTTAAGATAAAATAATAAAACTTAAAAATATTTACACCTTGTTTAAGATTTTGAAACCAAAGTTCTATCTTTGTGTGGTTTTTATATTAGTTCTGCTATTAACTTCCATGACTTGTAATCAATTTAATACATAATATATGTAGTTAGAAACTCCCCGAGTTCCACTTGCGGTGTTATTAATATTGTCATAAGTTATTCGTATTATTAGCAATTTGTCTCATGTGTTAATAATGAGGCTGGTGTGATTTGATAATCATTTATGATAAAAGCCACATACTATAATTGAATAAGGGATGAGGAACAAACTTCACGGTTTTGCGCCTTAAAGTTTAAATTTGTACAAGATGTAGAACATATTATCTGTGAAGAATTATTTATCATATTATACCTTATAATTTTATTACAATAATACATATTTACAAACAAAAAACGCTAATTTACATATTAATTTTTTTGCCATGTTCAAGCAAAATTAATAATCAATTTTCTGTTTGAAATATAATCACAGCAAAGAGCAACTGTTAATTAATTTGATTTTTATTATTTATTATTTCATTGTCTCTGGATTAGCACTTTCTGTGTCCGGGTGGATAAATAATACAGTTCTGAGGGCGAAAAAAAAGGGTGTTATCGACTTGATGGCTACTCTCAGAAGATAAGACCGCCTCGTTTTGAAGTGGTTGGCGCGCTCGTCTATCATTCCCGAGTTCCAGGCTTCAATTCTTGGCAAGATGGGTGTGAAATGAAATATTGGTTTTAAATATGGTTCTACGTTCTACCTTGCGATATCTCAATGTTCCTGGACTGGCATCTTAAGCGTTTGATTTATTTATTTATTTACTAAAAATTGCCTCTGGTTCGATCGACTGTCCTGAACTACTATGCAAACTTTCTATCGATGTTCCTTTCAAAGTTTTAAGAAATACCCCTCTTCTTCACATACCTCTTGTTTCATCTAATTATAGGCAAAATTCGTATTTATGGCGAACTTTTGATAATTTTGATGTAATAAATAAATCATTTAACTTAGATTTTTTTGCAAATAATCTTAATGACGTACGGCGTTTGCTTTCGAAATAAATCGTAGTAGTTTTTCTTTTCTTTTGAATTTACATTAAATTACTATTCATTTTATGTTCGAGAATCTTTTTCAACTTACTATGATGCTACTCGTGAAAACCTGTAATTGGCTTATTTGTTATTTGCTTTGTTTTATATATAAGATAATTATAGCTGTTGGTTATCCAAATAAATAAAATAAAAATAAAAAGTAAGACTGATCACCTCACCGATTAATAAAAATTATTTAAATACCCTTCAATTAGACTATCAATGCAGTGCCCTATGCACCACTATATGCGGATAGAGAAATGATGATGATGATGATAGGTTGGCATACCTTACTTTTAAGACCTTACTTTTTTATCACAAATATTGGAAAAATGTTTTGTGTTTGTCCAAATTGTTATAAAGATTTTAATAAAAACGAACTACTTTTATGAATATATAAAAAAATTAATATACAGTTAATACTACCAACATCCACACAGACGAAATGAAACAAATGGCCTTTTTTCTGTTATGCAAATGATGTTCACAAAGTCTTTTAGAAGACAATATGAACATATTTCACCCCTCGTTTACCGCACATGTTACGTACTACAGATGTACCGCTAAATTGTTTCGAGATGACATTTCTCGGGGTAGCAATAGGCTGTATCTCTAAAGCTCTCTGGGGACATTATATGAACAGCCCTGTATACACAGCTTCATCACCATGGAAAATAATATAAAATGTTACTTAAATTTTAATATAGAAGCAGGAAAATCACGGTTAAAAAATATATGTACTAAATTTATAACGGAAATTACAATATCGATTTAAAAGGGTGATATTTTATGAAAAATTTTTATTTGAGGAGGTTTAGTAAGTGGCAAAGAATTATCTTTTTTATACAAACAAAGAATATACGTAACCTAATTCACAAAACTATTTTATAAACCTTAAGAAAAATTTGTTAAATTTACACATTTCGGCGTTTGTTTTGTTCTTATGAACATTTTATTAAGCTTTTTTTTTTTTTTTTTGTTTATTTTCCATACTGTTACATATTATGCATGTATTAAATTACATATTTTATACATTATATTTATTAAACATTAGAAGAGAAAAAGAGAAAAAATACATATTCTAAAAATAAACATAGCCTTAAATTTGGAAAAAATGCCCACAAAGACTTAAACGTCTGAGCGTGGGCCATTCCTTTTTTATTGTTTTTGGTGAATTTTTTGGTATACAAACACAAATATGACAATGCCATTAAAAATCATACAGAAATAACAGGAAAATGACATAAACAATGTAATTAAGACATCAAAGTTTAGAATATGCTGTTGTACGACTCTTTCACAATAGGTGTATATCTGTATTTTCCATGCTGATCCAAGTCCTCAAAGCCGCTTTAAACTTTGGAAGGGATTCTATATTTTGTATTTCCTTGAGTAGGAGATTAAAAGATCTTGGACCAACATGGAAAGAGTGTCTCTGTGCGAACTTAGTTCTGCATCTTGGAACCGACAGTACACTTTCTGATCTGCTACTAGTCCTATTTAAATTATTGCCAAACAATTCCCTATTTTTGTGTACATATTTTAAGCATTGTAATAAATATAACTTTTTTAAATAAAGGAGTCCGCTCTCTATGTACAATTCGTTACTAGGAAATAGTCTATTCTTTTTGTACATTATCTTAACTATACTCTTCTGTGCAATTTCTACAGGGTGACTATGTGCGTCCAAAACTCCACCCCAAAAAAAAAAAAACGTTAAAAACGTTATAACGCTTCGTGGTCAAATGTTAACGCATTTGCCAAATCAGTACGATTAAAGCTATCACCATCATCAGTGGCGCTACAGCCCGTTATAGGCCCTGGCCTCCTCCAAAGTTTGTCTCCATTCGTCGTCCTTCTCCAGTTCGTCAAGCCAATCGCTCTAATGTCACTTTCTACATTATCCAGCCATCTTAATTTTTGTCTGCCCCTACTTTGTCTGCCTTCCGGAGTGGTATAAAGAATTTTTTTTGAGGTACGGTTATCATTCATTTTGTGCACATGGCACAACTATTATAATCTTCTTATTTTGATGAATTATGCAATGTTGAGTTCGCCTTACAGTGCCTCTACTTCATTGTTAAACCGTCTCCCCCACACTCCGTTTTGGTTGACAGCACCAAATATCTTCTTTAATATTTTTCTTTCAAATATTCGTTTTGTAAATAATGATCTTAGTTTTTCAAATAAGCAATTAGGATATCAGATGTTTAAACAAGCCATTATTACATATGTTTGCTGCCGATAGCCGTGCTCTAATCCCAGTACTATAATTGTTATCATTAGTCATTTCAGTAAGAAGTTGACATTGTCTATGTGGTGTGACCCAACGTCAACTGTCTGCTGTACATAGTTTATTTGTGACTTTCTTGCTAACATATATTTAGTCTGAGATATATTTATTTTAAGACTCATGTCACTTGCAGCCATTTCTAGCTTTAGAAATCATCTTTTAATCCCGGGACAGATCTAGAAATGATGTCTTGGTCATCTGCATAGGCTAATATCTGGGTGGTCTTTCTAAAAAAAATTCCGGTTGTTTCTACTCCTGCATTTCTTATGGATTTTTTAAGAGCAATATTAAACATCAGGCATGCCAGTGCATCACCTTGCCTTAGACCGTTGTACGTTTGGAATGGATCTAATTTGCTGTTTTGGACCTTCACTAAGCATTATGTTTTAGGCATTGTCATCTTAGTGAGTCTTATTAGAAATCCCCAATTTCACCGTTGCCTCATACAGTTTCAACCTCTTGATACTGTCATATACCACTTTGAAGTCAATAAACATGTGGTGGGTCTAAATTTTATATTCCATCATTTTTTCCAGTATAATCCTCAATGTAAATATTAGGTCAGTTGTTGATCTATCTGGTCTAAATCCACTCAGGTATTGTCCTACTATATTTTCGATATGTGAAAGAAATCTATTAAATAGAAATGCAGCAAAGACTTTATAAGCTGTGTCTAGCAGTGTTACACCTCTGTAATTATCACAGTGGCGTCATGGCATCTCTCTTTTTGTGCAGAAAGCATACAACACTGACGTTCCAGTGGTCTGGCATCGTTTCCGTTTCCCATATTTTAATAATTAAATCATGTAGTTTTGTGCAAACACCACTACCGTCATCTAAGCAGTTTTCCAGGGATATTATTTTGCCCAGGCAATCTATTGTTTTTGAGACATTTTATTGAGTGACCTATTTCATCCATTGTGGGTGGTATTTAGGTATTATTGTCTTCACCTTAGTCGACGTCTATTATATTACCTGTTGTTTCAGAGACTTCAATAAACAGCCCATCAAAATGTTGCATCCAATGCCTTAAAATATGTTTTGTCATCAAGCTATAATCGATATCAAAATATTTATTTGATAAGTGATTTTCAGTGTTATATTTCATGTTTTTTGGACTTGCACCCGAAGCAAAAGGCTAATTATCATGTAGCATAAAATGATCGAAATACGCTACAATTCGTACACCATATTTGTGTTCTATGCGCTATTTTTCTATGGGTATGTGATAGATAATGGTGATAAAAACATAAAAGTATTTAAGCCATAAAACATGGGAAAAATTATTTTCATCCAGTTGTAAATAACTCACTATTGTAAAATGGGAATATCATGTTGGGATGGAGTGGGGTTTGAATCTCGAACCTCAGATTCGTGAGTCCGCAACTGTAGTTATGCAACCACAACCTAATGCGAAATCTAAAAATTCAAATGTTCTGAATTTAAAAGTTCAAAGCTCAAAATCAAAGCAATATGGAATGTATGAAAAGTTCAGAATCCAATTTTTACGTATACGAGTACTAGATTTATTCAACTAAATGTTATCTTTAATATGAGTGTTCATTCTCTATTCGCGTAAATGGGATAAAAATCAGAAATGATCATTCTTCTCTCTATCTCTACCCTTTACAATACAAAGTACATACCATTATTTATTTCTTCCTTTATTCTACAGTCTGAAGCAAAGCAAAATAAAGCATCAAATTTACTTTTAGAGCTGAGAAGAGATTACTTATGGTGAAACTCTAGAATTTTCCATGGAATAAAAAGCTTTGAAGAGGAAAATGAAATAACACGTCTAGGTTTGTATCATCTATCTTGATAATGTTTTTATATTTTATTTCGGAAATGGGAGTTTCAGGTTCTGAATAGTTTTAAAAAGTCTGAAAGATTTAGTTTTGAATTCAAAATATTTATTATTAAATATTTATGAATCACGTTGCATTAGAATTCAAAATAAGACGTAGATCCCCGAAGATATAATTTATTTAAATTTATTTTTCATACGAATTATACGAAATTTCTACTGAAAGACTCAAATATTTAGGATATCATGAAAAAAAAGTATATTATGAAACCATTACAATTTATTATGAATTAATTAATAAATGAAAGCTATAAATATGTAGTAAAACTTAAATATATTCAAATAAAGGTTGTAATGGTCATTTTTCATTATTTCTAAATCTAATAAATAAATAAAATAACAAAAATCCACGATTTTCGATTCGGTTTGATTCAATTTTTTGGTGCCAATAAATCAAAAACATAAAAGCCAAAAAAAATTCAATTTAAAATTGAAACCTTATTAAATCAAAATCCGGTAAAACATTGGATATTATTAATTTATACTTAATAAACAGGAAAGAAACCTTATTTTAATATAAATTAAAAGGATCTTAATAAAAAAACAATAAAGAAACAATGCGAAAAGGAAATCTCCCCAAACGGCAGACGTGTCCGAATAATTTCTAACATTTTTAAATCTCATCGCCTTCGAATTGAATATTTTTTGCTCTCGTAGGACAATCTGTTGTTAATTTGCGGGATTAACAAAAACAATCATTGAAAACTTAATGAAATAATTGCGTCAGTATGAAAATTAAAAATACCAATTAAAACATCGTCATTGTCCTACCCGTACCTCGTAGATCTTAGGAAACTTCAGTGATGTATTTTTCGAAGTGTATTTTAATGTTTTTTAACCATTGAAATATTATTAGTCTTACACTTCAGGTAACAGCTCAGAGACTGAAAAATATTCTGAGTTAAAACAACACCAAATTATGAGGCGAACATAAGCTCGATTTAAAGCATTTCACCATATGGAACCCAAACCGATAAAATGCCAATCAACTTTAGCGGAAAATGAAAAAATATTATATTATGTTAATTTTACGCTTCAACGCCAGGCCATATTATGTTTTGTATCCGAGTGTTGGAAGAATGAAGTTCTGTGTGTGAAATGGAAAAGTGGTTTCCTCGATGGATTTCTAGTAAAAATTGAAATATGCCTCGTAGTGTAGTGATTGGTGCGTGCGTCTATCATGCTCACGGTCTTTAGATCTATTCCAACAAGATGGACAAGAAATATTGGTTTAAAGGGTGGTTCAACTCTGCAATATTTTATTGCTACCAGACTGGCGCCTGTAATGTGAGATCGATCATCTTCCAGGCATTTAATTAACACAACATGTTAAATGAACGCTAAAATGCTGCGATTGGGATGCAAACATAGTGCCCAATGTACCTCTTATTCTTCATTATCCGAGAATTGTAATGTTAAGTGAAACTCATGTAACAGCCGAAATTGAAGATAGTGAAATTAGTTTTCAAGGTTATACATCAATACGATGTGATTCAGATAGTAGACATACAGGAGGAGTAATAATTATAATAAAAAATAACATTTCCTATGAAATTATCAATAGAACTCAAATGGAAAAAAACTACTGGATCTTAGCAATTAGGATAAATGAAGGATACAAAAAAGGGGTATACGGAATAGTGTATCGCTCTCCGAATGCAAGTACCAAAGATTTTCTGACATTTATTGAGAACTGGTGCAGTGAAAATTTAAATGATAATGAGGATAACATTATTACGGGAGACTTCAATATAAATATGTTAAATTTAAAAGACACATATAATAAAAAACTAAAAGCAATTATCCAAGCGAATGGTATGAAACAATTAGTAAAAACTGAAACTAGAATAACACACAAATCGAGAACTTTAATTGATCTAGTAATATCCAACACATGCAATATTGAAGTGAAAGTGAAAGATGAACCAAAAATTACCGATCACAATATTATCCACATATTGGATAATCTAAAAAACACCAGGTATTCAAAAAAGTTAATCAATGAAATGCAATACAGAAATCTCATTATTTAAGAGATCCTACGATCTGTGTTACAGAATACTAATTATTGTTCTCTTAGATGATCTATGATGATCCAACTGTTCCTCTATCTCTTAAGTGGTCTTCCTAGCGGACGTTGTCCGACATTTCTCAGACACCTCGACACAGGTGATGCTTCGTTGACCTGTTCTCGAACTTAAGTGTACAAATCGCTTTAACTTGAGATTTTTACTCCCATGTATCTAAAACTTATAACCTGTTCCACTGGCATGTTGTCAATAGTCAGCTTACACCTTATCTGTTTTTTAAATTAAAAGACTTTTTGTTTTGATGACTGATATTGACATGTTTAGCCTTTGTGATACTAGATGGCATTCTTAGTAGGATATCCTCGGATTCCCCTATTACAGCTGTGTCATCTGAATTGATGATCAAGAAAATAATGTGATTATAAAAAAAGTCAAAATAAAAAAAATGCGTAAAACGAGATATAAGAGAGCCTGAGAGGGAGCCCAAAATTATGTTAAGTGAAGTGAGATCTGATTTAAAGAAGCTGAATAATAATTAAACTCCTAGAAAGGACGAGATCCCAGCAGAAGTACTAAGAATACTCGGGCCTAAAAGCGACTTACTACTTCGTAACAAACATCCAACAAAAAATAGAATAATAGTGTATGGCTTAAGGAATGATCTGAATTCATTTTCATACCACTACACAAAAAAGTCTCCACGAGAAAGTGTGCTAACTTTAGAACTATTTTGGCGGTGAACTGAAACTGTGAAATAGAACAGAGAATATTGGAAACGTCTTGTGCTTACTTAAGGTCTTATTCTTTGAGTTTTCCAAAACGAAGCCCATTTTCAGGAGAAGTGTACAAGTCTGGATTTTGTATAAGGAAAGAGACCATTGCAGGAGACTGGTACGAAATATTGCATAGATTTATATTCTATTAAGCGTGTTGTCCAGGTGCCCTTTGAAATATATATAACTGTATGTAATAATATTTAATTTTTATTTTTGATATTATTTTATTAGACACTTGCTTCCAGTTTCCATTATGTTGTATACTAACTCAGCCCTTGGCCTCATAGAGTTTGAGATACGTTATCATTGTTTTTTTTAAAATATGTTTTTGTATGAATAAATTAATTAATAAACTAAAGATCACGACCCTCAACATTATAAGAAATATAAGAGAAAAAATCTGAATATATTGCGGTCACTTTCATAATATTATGAGACGCAATTCTTTCATTCAAATTCTTTTAATTTTATCATCTAACTCCAACACAATTCCTTCTTTTATGGAAGTAATTTTCTTTCTTAGTTTTAACTAACATATTACTCTTAACACTATGGCGTTTTATCTTTGTCTTCTATGCAAATATAATAAAGAAACACAACGTCTCTTATTTTTCCCCACCAACTATTAGTCAAGAACTATGATAAAATGAAAGATAAAAATAAAATATTTTTCAACAATGTTTTGAGTATGTCCAAATATTTGCAGACAGTATGTGTTTTCTCCCTAGGGAGTTATTCCGATCTAAATTTGTTACAACAGAGAGAAATAACATTTTTGAGAAGAGAGTATGGAAGTCTAGGCATTTACAGGGCTTTTGACCTGTCATTGGCTGGTTTAAGTGGCCACTTTTCACACTGTGTAACATTCACTATTCTGCTCATGTTCAAACATCCACAGTTCCTCAACTCTTCTATTTGTCGACGTGAAGTAAAGGACCTGAAACCTTTATCATGTCAGTGTTACCAGTTAGAAGATTCAAAAATGTTTTGAGTGTAAAATAGAACCAGAATCTAAGACGAGTGTTTTTGACTCAACTACTCTCAGGTAAAAAATCTAAAAAATAAAATATAGTGTAGAAAAATTGAGGTGAGTGCAGTTTTCTAAGTTCATTATGAATATAATATATGAACCTTAAAAAAAATTATGCCAATAAGAGTTCAAAAATACAAGTAGGTAGAAATTAAAAACAGGTTTTTTTTTTCATTTCTCATTTTAAAAAACCCGTTAGGGTTATATAATTTAAAACTATAATTTAATCTAAAGTGTAAAATAATCTAAAAATACAATTAAACAAACAGCAAATACTAATATAATAAACCCATTTTTTTTTTAATGCACACTCTTAAAAAATATTAGCGCCGAAAATAAGAATACAAACGATGTTTGATCATTTTAGATGTTAAATAAATCCTATGGATATAAAAAATATTTTGTGCATATTAGATACTTAAGAAATAATTGATCATTTATTTTTAATCATCACTGGCTCTCAAACCGACAATAAAATGACAAAGTTCATGAAACACGTGTTATTATTTAACTGTATGTTTATTATTTTTACCAATTATTTTAATTGAATTAAATTTATTTTAAAATGTTTAAAATATTTAGAAGAACGACAGGAATCCGATCTAAAACAAATAAACCGCCCAGTTTTCAAACGGAAAAAGGAACTTTTCAGCGTAATGCTAAATACCGGCATGAGCAGAAAAAATTTGGTATAGTGGATTGTTTAACATAATATAATGTATTGATAAGATTTAAGGAAACTATGGACAAAAACAAAAGTGTGTTTTTGGATTTTTCAAGCTTTCAAATCACAACATAAGAGTTTTTAGAAGTAGGTTACTATTCTTTCCTAAGTTTTTAAGTTTTAGTATATTTCTTAAAAAATCCAAGTAATATTTTCACATAAAACCAGAACCAGAGACAAAAAATTCGAAACGTTTTCTGCCCTTGACAGGACAGAATAAAACAACATCTTCGTAAATAATTCGCATTTTAATGTCTGGCAAAACTTGACGTCATACTTTATTCCAGAACGCGAGAGGATAATGTAATATTCAACATTACAATGTTACTTGCTCTTTACTTCGTTAACCGTTCAAGAGTTTTCTTTTTTTAATACCAAAAGCGCTTTTTACTCTTCATGAAACATTAATACACTTATAGAATGCTTTTACCTAAACATTTTTGATCTAAGACATAATAAAATTCTGAGAATTTTTATTATTTTTGATTATCCGAAATGCTCTTAAAATAAATGGGAAAAAAGGGAATTATATTTGATAAAATTTCTACGGTATAATTAAAGCAGTTTTATTTCCATTCAACATTTTTTATACTAATCCCCGGAATTTTCAGTACTTTTTTACTAAGTAATAAATGCGTATTTTAACGTATTGTGGTGTTTTTATTCTGATACGTAATTCGTCATTTTGCAAACAAATGCATGGTGAAACTATGTACTTTTGGTGCACAAATAATGCTGAAATATGTGTATAATCTAAAAGGTATGTATTACAACAAAATCATGAGGAGTTTGCGTTTGTTTGGACATGTAGAATGAAAGGGCAGTGAATAAATGGCTTAAAATATATACGACCCTAAATATGATAAATGCAGAAAACGAGAAAATACATAGGATGACTGAATCCAACAAACACCTTAAGGTGAACGTTGGATCAAATCCAACATACACGGTATCACCCAAAAAAGATACATAATATTAATACCTTAAGGTGAACTTCACGAAAGTCGGAAAAATTGGCCCGCGTGCCTGAGATGTTTGAATGTAAAGAAAGCAAGGTCTGCATGCAAAAACAAATTAATTGGTTTATTTGTTTATTTAAGCATTCATTCAAAGAGCACTATAGCCATTGATTTCCCTATAATTTAATTGTTAACTGAAAAAAATGTTAAAACATGTGTTCATTGCTAATGTTGTTGCTATTATGGTTGAAAACAAAATAAATTTGAAGGCATCTTTCCGTGATTACAGTAAAATAATAAATATTTTAAAAAAATAAAGCCCTCCCTTACTGTACACTGCCAAAGCCGAATCTTCGGGGTACTTTACAGATCTGCTGTCTTATTCTGTCACAACTTTGTTTTTTAAGTTCGTTCGTTCATCATATATCCATTATCCATCTCACTTTTTAGCAATCAAAATCGTATTTTGCTCTCGTTCAATAGCATACGATACAAATGAATTTACGAAACGAATACACGAAATGAGAATTCTGCCCTCCACACAGTAGTCAGGTTCTGAATGATTTCAAGATTTGCATAATATTAATTAACGTAAAGATGGCCATTAGAGGCCGAATGCACAAATTAGTAAAATAATTATGTGAAAACGTACAAAAAAAAATACTTCCCTTGATTTATACAGAGTGATTAAAATGGAATATTTCTGGAACCCTAACAAAATGAAATCCAAGGGTTAGTACGAGCAATCGATTTGGTCGAGTGGACAGGTATTTGCAAATCTCCCATTTTTTCATAAATAAAAACGCTCCATATTTCACTAAATATGTATAGTTACAGTACACATGAATATATTACATCCTCCCTAATAATATTCGTAAAGCTCATTTTTTACAACGAGATATTTGTTTGTATCATTCTGTTGTATTTTTTGCATGAAAAAATCTTTTGGCAACATTTTTGCTTACAAACATTACTGTACATGTAAGACATTTTCTAAATATAAATATTTACACATTTATGTGAGTCACGTATTTACGAATTGTCATTTTAAAAAATAAGATCCATTTATTTCATTGAAAGTCAATCCTATCTAAAAATATTTACTTTGTTTTAACACATGTATTTTGTTAAAGCTAATAATAATTTTTAGAATACAATTCTGTCACTTTTTGCATGTATTTTAAAAATTTATAATTTAAAAAAATCCGAATAAACCTTAATTATCGCGTTTTATGAGAATTGGTTGTTTCATCAAAATGTGTAAAATTTAATAAAAATATATAAACAGGGTTGCGGTCCCATGGGTAGTATCAAGGACTCCGAATCGAGAAATCTGTTGTTCAAACTCCGATCTAGTATGTATAACTTGTTTCCCATTAACACACTTATTTATGGCATTAGAAAAAATGGTGCCAAAATTGAAATACTCGTATTTATCTTAAATTATAATTTCGCCTGAACTAACAAGTCTGTTGCTTGGATCTAACAGGTGTCCCAAAATTCATGAATAAAGTTATTATGATTGGAATTTTCTTTTGCCGATTCTGGTTGGGTTTTTTTTACAAAATGGCGCTATGTAAATTATTCACAAATAATAATAATAATCCAAGCCACATAATTAACTTGGAACCTAAATTTATGGTACATATTTTTCAAGAAATGAAGCTGCTGAAAACATGGTCAACAAACAAGTCCAAGCATTTCTTCTTCTTCTTTCTGTGCCATATCAGGTCTCCCCAAAGTTGGCGATCACTCTAGAGTAGGCATTCCGGTCCTGCGCCAACTGGAACAGCGCCTCAACTCCGCGCACTCCCGTCCAGTCGAGTATGTTTCTCAGCCGGGACATCTGTCGCCTTCAACTCCACGCTTTCCCTCGATCTTTCCCATCATAATCAGCTGTAGAAGCGTATATTTGCTTCCGCGCATGATATGGCCCAGATATGCGAATTTTCTCTGTTTTATTGAGGACAGGAGTTCTTTTTTGGCACTGGCTCAAGCATTTACAGAGCTTAAAATCTGTCATCAGTTAAGTGACATTTTACAAACTGTATAGCATTCACCGTTCTGCCAATAATAAATGCCATATGTGAATATGGAAGTCAACTAACTAAAATAACTAATAATTATAATTTTCCCTCTCTGTTGGCAACAACCTTAGTGATTATAATCCCGTCAGGGAAAAATATCCTCGGTTTTTCTACAAAAATTTGGATTTACCAAAACTATTGTTGAAAAAATAAATCTTGGTTTTGGGAATGCTTCAGGCATTCAGGCAAAATCGCACAACTCTTTAATAAATTATTTTTAATATTTAAAACATTGACTTCGAGGTCAAACATTTCATAAAATGTGGTAAATATTTGTTAACAACCACTTATCGATATTTCTACTTCTACCAATTTTGAGACGTACCAATCTCTTCGTCGGGATATTAATTACAGCGACACGCAATACTCAGTATACACGTTCACCACAGAAGTGCTTGTACAAAAATGTAAAACCAAAGTGCTGACAAAACACATGACGTAATTAGCCACAAAATCAAACGTTTAAAAAAAAAACAGTGCAGGTTTGTGTTGGCTACTAACGCATGTGTTCTATCAGCAAATTTGTATTTTTTTTATTTTACTGCAACTACTACTATTAAAAATTCTCTACCGCTTAAAGAGAAGCCCTTTTGCTGTATTGCAAAAAGCGTTCAAAATTTTTGGTTTTATTTTTGGTTTAACAACAAACATGTAACGGGCGCTTTTGGTTTGCGCTTGCAATTTTGACTAGAAGAGTACCTATCTACGGCCCGATGTATCACTTTAAACTGTAGCTAACTTCGCGGTTAATAATCAAAGAATGGTTTTGTCCGCATAGGCGACTCTTTTAGTGGCGTATTATTACTTTTAGATGATGTATTGATTGGTGAAAATAATGTCTTGATGAAGAGATGGATGCGTCTCAAAACCGGTAGACATATAAAAGTCAAAAAGTGATTATATACAATTATTAACTAATGTTTCATCTGAAAAACGTTTAATGGGGAAAATAATAGAGAGCTTGTCAGCCAACCGCAAAATAAGTATATGTATTTCTTAGAAGAACATTAACAAGCCTCGTTTCTTGTATAGAAGGGTATATGAGACGTGTGTCATACTGTTAACTGAACGAGAGCGACGTATTAGTGTTTCGTCGAAACTCTAATTAACCTTGGCTCCTCACAATGGGGGAATTTTATAATAAATATGGGGTTAATATATTATAACACAGATGGAAAACCTTTTAGAGAAGGGAATATGGAACCCCGGGCATTTACAGGGCTTACGACCAGTCAATGACTGGTTTGAGTGGTCACTTTATAAACTGTGTAACATTTAGCGTTCTGCCTCAGTTTGAACACACATATTTCTTCAATTCTTCGACCTATTGATGTTTGTGAAGTTAAAGAGTTTAAACTTTTATTTATGCTGGTGAGATTCATCTGATTCAATTATTTCACCTACAAACTTGCAAAGACTAAAAATATTTTTCAATTTTTATACTTCTTTTTGGACCAGAATGTTTATACTTCATGAGAATGAGAAGATGTTTTCTTAGGCGAAAGCGCTTGTTAGTCAAAATTAAATAAAAGTGGAACTAAACCAAGAAGTTTTATTGATACTTTTATTTATAATTTTATCTAAATCATTAACTGCGGAGTTTTATCATGAAATATCCAAAAAAACATAATTTTAACAAATAACAAGACCAATTTAGGGTTTTACATAAGAACAAAAATATATTTTAAAAAACGCTCAGATCGGTAGAAGTGAAAGGAAATATGATGAGGAAATAGGAAAGGAAGAAAAAAAGGAGGAAAAAAGAGTAAGTAAATATAAAACAATGGAAATGTAAATAAAATTTAATACAATTATACACATACAACATACACCTTAACAAACATACACATACACACACACATATACATATATATATATATATATATATTTATTAATTCTGCCCATGTTTGAACATCCAAATTTCCTCAGCTCTTCCATCTGTTGACTTTTGTGAAGTAGAAGAGCTGAAACCTTTATCGCGTGGGTGAGATTCATCAGGCTGAACCAAATCACCTACTAGGCAACGCCTGAAAACAATTTTCCAATTTTTATACTTCTTCTTTAACCAGGTAGTTATTTCGACAATGTTTGAGTACTTATGTCAACAGAGAGGGAAAACATTTTTTAGAAGGGAATATGGACGTCTAGGACGTCTAGAACAGGGCTTATGACCTTTAATTGGCTGGTTTAACACTATACACACTGTGTAACATATTTCCTTCTCAAAAATGTTTTTCCTCTCTGTAGAAATAAATTTAAATTTGAATAAATCCCTAGGAAAAAAATCCAGCTAGTCTACAAGCATTTGAACATACTCAAACATTGTTGAATAAATAATCATCTCAGGTTTGTCCGATATAGATTTAGTTCTGGAGATTTCATGTTGCATTGAGTAATATCAGATATTTATCTTAGGGTTCTATTTTTCAGAGAAATAGGAAAATGTCATAATTAATTTGTTACCCCGGACAGGCGCCAAAAGGGTAGTAAGACTACTTATAAGAACTGAACGAAGATGAAATCTAAACTATATTTTATTTAAATCCGTGTAATTTTTTAGCACAGAAGATTTATTTTTCTCTTAATGTATTTGGTTTTTTAGCGTTTTTTACGATCACGTAAGTGCCTCAATAAATCACAAATACTCGACAATTTGACATAGAATTGATGATCTCGAGATCTTTATTTCCATCTGAAAAATTACTCCAGCTTCGATAAAACGATTTACATTTTGCGGTCCCCTTATTGCAATACGACGCTTTCAATTTTCCACTCGTTTGTAGTTTTAGCAAGCAACAGTTTTAGTAGCAAAAATTTAACGAATTTTTCACAAATCTGGAAGTTCTGTGCTAAAAGTTATAACTATTCTTAGATCTTCTCGGTCTCATGGTGTAGGGGTAAGCGCATTTGCCTTCCATGCAAGAGGTCTCGGGTTTGATTCCCGACATGGTTGACATGAAATATTGATTTAAAACGGTGTTTTTACACTAAAATATTGCATAGTCCTCTTGACTGGCTCCTGAAGCGTAAGACTGATCATTTCACCTTCATGTAACAAAAAATATCAAGATACGCTGCGTTTGGTGTACCAATTCAGTTTTCTATGCACTACTAGATGTGTAAAGGGAATAATGATGATGAAGGATCTCCTAGCTTGATTTGGTGCAAAAAATAACATTTACAAGTAAGCAAGAAAGTGTTTTAATTGTTTAATATTATCTATTATTTATAGTCATTGCAAGAAAATACATATTCAAAATTATACTGAGATGAAAAACGTCTTTGAGAAGGAAAAATGTTTTTTTTCTTTATTATTGAATCATACATTTTTTTGTACTCTCAGGAGTTACAATATACTAATTTTGGGACAGAAAAATGTTTACATAAACCTACGGTAATAATATAATCACTTTGTAAAGCGCCCTTGAGGTATTATATTACGAAAATGGCGCTATATAAGTTATTCATAATTATTATTATTATTATTATAATCATAACTAATAAAATGTACATCAAACTAAAATAAAAATAAACCTAGTTAACCCTTTGCGGCATGGAATTTTTAAATCGTTTGAAATAAATGTATGCCATTTTGAGCATCAAATGTAACCTAGAAGAAATATAAAAAAATATATGCCTACACGTAGAATTAAGAATAGTCCAGAAGGAGAGGAGAATCATATTTAAATACATCGGACTGTGTCCAATAATTCCCCCACCTAGACACACATACTACTATAGTCTTCTTCAGTTTCTGGTATACATATTTTTATGGGGTTGTGGTGCGGGGTTTTATAATCCTCATCGTCGGAAATGTTTCCATCCTCGCCGGATCCAGGAATTTTGATAACAGTGCGATCTTGAATCACCATTTTATGATAAATGTAATAATTTGTAATACTGCATGGTGTTCCGAATTTGACCAAGTATAAATAACTACCAAACTGCATAATGTTTCAAATATGGTACAAAATTTAGTTGATGAAATAATATTATTATATATATAAAAATAAATCGCCGTGTTGTGTCTCGCAAAAACTCGAAAATGGCTCGACAGATTTACGTGCGGTTTTTTGCAAAACTTTCTAATTCACGGAATGAAGGTTTACAAATAAAAATATCTGCATTCGACTGAAATGCATATTCCAATTTGGAAAAAAGATTTGGAAAATGTTATTTTTTTATAAATTAAATAATTTGTATTTTAACGTTTACGAACATAAGTTATTTTCAATGGATACGTCAAAACCTGGCTGGTGGTGTAAAAATGACAAATACGCGTCGGTCGTGAGTTGAGCGTCATAATTTTAGAACGCTCAGGGAAAAACGGTCTGACTTTTATTTATTTTATTTTATTTTATTTATTTGGATAACCAACAGCTATAATTATATCATATTTATATAACAAAACAAATAACAAATAAGCCAATTACAGGTTTTCACAAGTAGCATCACAGTAAGTTAAAAAAGATTCTCGAACATAAAATTAATAGTAATTAAATGTAAATTTAAAAGAAAAGAAAAAAAATACTACGAGTTATTTTGAAAGCAAACGCCGCGCGTTATTAAGATTATTTTCAAATAAATCTATATTAAATGATTTATTTAGTACATTAAAATTATTAAAAGTTCGCCATAAATATGAATTTTGCCTATAATTAGATGAAACAAGAGGTATGTGAAGAAGAGGGTTATTTCTTAAAACTTTGGAAGGAACATTGATAGAAAGTTTGCAAAGTAGTTCAGGACAGTCAATTGAACCAGAGGCAATTTTAAGTAAATAAATTATATCCGCTATTTCACGACGTTTTTGCAGAGGCAGTAGGTGATGTTTTTTACATATATGAATATACTGGTCAGATTTAAACTCAAGTTTCAACCGGAAACACATGAACTTTACGAATTTTTTTTGAATATTTTCAATGCGTGATATCTGCACATTGTACATAGGATTCCATATTTGTGATGCATATTCTAAGTTGCTTCGCACTAATGTACAGTAAAGGATTTTAAGTGTCTTTGCCATAGTGAACGACGTAGAGCTACGCATAACAAAGCCAAGCGCACGCGATGACTTTTTTATGATGCTGTCAACATGGGCGTCAAAAAGTAATTTACTATCATGGAAGACACCTAGATCCTTTACACATAATGAGCGTTGGAGGTTTTGACCCTTAAGCACATAGTTAGTACGTAAAAATTTTACTTTGCGACTAAATGTAATAACTGAACACTTAGAAGGATTAAGGTCCAAGCAGTTGGAGTTGCAGTAATCCTCTAGACGGTCGAGATCTGACTGCAGATCAAAGACGTCAGCTGGGGTCTTGATTGTTGCAAAAATTTTCATGTCGTCAGCAAAACAAAGCAAACGCGAAGAGGTAAAGCATTTATCAATGTCGTTAACAAAAATTATGAAGAGCAAAGGTCCCAGAAGAGACCCTTGAGGCACCCCGCTGGGGACCCGTACCCAACTAGGAATAAAATTATTAACCACTACCGCTTGCGACCTGTTGTCTATATAAGATGAAAACCATCTGAAGAGGTCACCTCTAATACCGATTTTAGTTAATTTTTTTAATAGTAATTTGTGATCGATTCGGTCGAAGCATTTACTGTAATCGGTGTAAATAACGTCTACCTGACGACCACCGTCCATTGAATCAGTAAGGTAATCATTAAGTAAGATTAAATTTGAAACAGTAGATCTCCCTTTTAGAAAGCCATGTTGAGATGGACTCAGTGAGTTTTTAATGGCGGAATATAGTTGGTTATAGATTATTCTTTCAAATACTTTAGACACTATACACAGTTTAGAAATTGGTCTATAATTGGCAATATCGGTTTCAGGCCCTTTCAATTTACCAACATGTATTCCCGTATTTTTTCCATGGATTATGGCACAAGAGTAGTGATTTTCGCACGGTTTTAATTTGAGTACAACGAGGCCTTTTAACCAATAAAATAAACGAAAAAAGATTGCTAAACCTGCAGGCAAGCCAATGTTTGACACACACACGAGGAGATAGAACGAAAAACTTACCCAAATTACGAATTTATAAATAGCTCAAAAAAAGGAATAATGAATAACGTGTGTCCTTTTTACGAAATAATGTTTGCTGAACCAGCTTATAACAAGCAAGCCAACGTTCGGGAGTAAAAATTTTTTTTTTTGTTTTGGTTTTCGACCATTGACAAGTACCTAAGTGCCTACTGAAATTCAATATTTAAATATTAATAGCTTTAAGATTTGGAATTCAATCATAAACAAGTACCTTATTTTCAATGAAAGGTATTTTTCCTTTAGTTCGAATAGTTTTTGCACGCTTTCACTACACAATCAAGCATTTTTCTTTTAATTTTAAGCCAAATATTAAATTAAATTTTAACTGCAATATACAAACAAGAAATACAAGAGAAAATACAAACTAGAACTAACAGAAAAAAAAACAGTTTTGTATATTCAGCAATAAAGTTCTTTAATTGGGCATGAGTTGAGTGTCATAATTTTAGAAGGCTCAGGGTAAAACGCTGTCTGACCTTTCTTCATCAACACGCATTTACGTATTTTATCCATAGATTGTGGCACTAGAGTAGTGATTTTCGCATGATTTTGATTTGAGCACGATGAGGCCTCTTAGCCAATCACACGTGGAGATAAAACGAAAAAACATACCCTTATTACTAATATATGAATAGATTCGAAAAGTCCAAAATAAATAACGTGTGTAATTAATAACGAAAAAAATGTTTGTTTAACCAGCTAATAGCAGGCAAGCTAACGTTTGAACAGGACAACGTTCTCTTGTATGATATAAATATTGTTGCATTCTTTTTTTGTTATTTATTTACTATTATAAAAAACGGCTGTGGCCAATTTGTACAAAATTAAAGTTTAATAAAAAGTTATATAATATAAAGAAAACAAAGTTAATTTTTATGGTTAAACTGAGTTAAAGTAATGTATAGTAAAAAAAATAATAAAAGATTTACAGTAAAAGAGTGAAGTATACAAGAAAAATAGTAAAAAATATATGCATTTAAGGTTTGTAAATCTTACGTAGGCACACATTGTTATAAAAAGTGTCAAGTGTTTGTAAATCTTACATCGTTATAAAAGTGTTGAGTTAAAAGTGGTTATTAAAGTCTTGAGAACTCATTTCAAACTAGAAAAGTACTTCTTTTTTTTATTCAGGAAAAAAACTGATAAAATCACGCAAAGAAAAACCCACAAGCGCCGTCGCAAGCAAAATAATGTATCTGACTGCTTACCAAGGTTTTTGTAGCTACCAGAATGGTCCACAATAGCTCCACTGTATGATTATGGTAAAAAATAATATACGGCAAGAAATTATCTCAAAACACAAAACACAGGTATCGGTTGTAGTTATCTTTGATGAGAAAAGTCGAATATTCCAAATTTGGTACCACACGCGGTAAAGAGTTAAATATATAATGCAATGAAATTTAAAAATTTACATAAAGTAAGAAATACCTGAGGTAAACGAAAACTTTACCTTCTACCTACTTCCTCAAGTAGTAATTTTTAAAACTTGAATATTGATATTCTATCAAAATCTGGGCATTAACAGAAATTAAACTGTCAAATATTTAGTATTTTTTAATACCACAACAGATCATGAAGCCCAACTACAACGATACATTACAAGACTACATTTAATTTTTGTGGTTTTACCGAGAATCGAACTCGGAGTCCTCCGTTGTTTTAAATATGCGTCTTATCTATTTCACCTCGGGGGCCGCCAAGGGTATTTCTAGTCAACAAACCTGACGTTTATTTGTGCATGATATTTTTATACCGCAGGTAAGGGTTAAAACCTAATACCTTAAAGGTATGATAAAATTATTTATTCACGCGTTGTTTTGAAAGAAAACATCTTCGTCTATCAATGTTTATATTGTCATTTTTCTATTCAAGCCTTATCCTCACGGGATGATATTCTATATAATACAAATGTTTAGGTATTATATTTACCTGTAGTTAAAAAAGGAAACATTTTAACATCTATCAGCCTGTTTGACATTTACATAGGTAGCGAGGTCGATATTACTAACATATTTATGGGATGCTCGTAGTCGTTTATTTATCAATGTTGGAAAACGAATTTTCGCAGTTTCATAAAGCAAAAACTCAGTTGTTCTTTTGACAAGCATCTTAGAAGTTTTAATAGCCATATTTAAATACGAACGTGTTTTTAGTGCTGCAATAAAATTATAATGTTGCTCATAATTATTTATTTTCCTACAGAATTTTAGAATAAAATCACAACTGTACGAGCATTTAGAATTTAAAATAAACTTAAATATTCCTTCAAAATATTTTTTTAAAAAACCATCAACAAAAAAAACGTTAATTGTTGTGTAAGCAACGAATTTTTTTAAGCGGTGGCTCGGACACGTGCTGCGGATGCCTCAGGAAAGTCTTAACCCATATGCCTCTTCTTTACACCTGCGGGTTCTTGACTTGGAAGGGCGTCGATGTTGATCTTTCAGCTTTATTCGGCGGAACTAAAGGAAGCAGGATTTTTTTTTTTTTGTAAATATATTTGGACCCCTGTATTTAGTGGCCTTACGTGTCAAGAGCAAGGCTAAGGTACTCGAAAAAAAACGTTTTTGTTTGTCTTGGAAATGGGATGTTCGATCACTGATTTTGGTTTATTACCTTTATGAGTCCAATCACCATTGTTGCAAATTCCAAGAACAGTGGCGCGTGATTCCTACTTTTAACGACAGTGTGAATATTTCATCTTTCCTGCATTCTGCTTCAAGATTATGGCGTTGTAAACTGAAAAATAAGCTCCGAAATAACGTGACTTTGGTGGTACGACGGAAGTTTGCTGCATCAGCCAGCGTTGGAAAAAACATTTTAGTGATTTTACATGTAGAAAAAGCGCGGTAATAATCCTCCCAACGCTGGTGCGTATTTTGTTTTATGCATCGTTTAGCAAAGCTCAGGGGAAATTCTGAGAAGAAAGGTACCGTTCTTTTACAAATTGCGGCTCTTGCTAGTTCATCTGCTCTCTCATTTCCTACAATACCAGCATGTTTGAATAATCATCCCTCTGATTTTTAGATGCTTAATTTTATTTTAAGTATCTAAAATTCATGGATTTACCGAACGAGTATCAGTTTATAGCTTGAACGCCCGAACGACAATCTGATAATGTGTTTGCAATAATCCACCTCTCTGGTGGTTTTTTCAAAACCCATTCAAGAGCTTTTCGTATTGCGAGTAGTTTAGCATGAAAAACTGAGCAGAAACTGTCTAATTGAAATGTTCTGTTAAAGGGAAGCGGGATTAGCGCGGGAGGGGCAGGACGGCCGGCTGGCGATAGGGTCTCTTGAAGACGTCCGTATGCCTCACTTAGGAGCGGACGTAGAAAAAAAAGAAGAACGTATTTATTGAAAACAATTCCCAAAACAAGCCTTTCATTTCTGAAAATTTCTTCCGCTCAGTAAAATAGTTTTTTTAAAAAGTAAAAATGAAATTTCATTTTTCACCCTAATATTTCAATTTTTAAACCACTTTCTTAAAGTTGTAAATAATCTATAATGGAAATAGATTTTCCGTAGACTGGGATTTAAACCTCGGGTCAAACCTATAAGTCGATAATACTACGACGGGACAACAATCTGGTTTAGAATAAATAAAGTAAAAAACACGTAATAAAATAAAACTCCTTTTAAAATAAATATTTTTCCAGATATAAATTTTTAAGATACATGTATATTTACAAAAAAATGTTGTGTTTTCCAATATTTAATTTTTAGATTATTTGCAACAATCGTACATATGAAACACTTTTTTTTCAATTTACAGAAAACGTATTTCTCTAATCCTACATTATTTATGTTACCAGGTAATTAGAAGCCTCTAATGCAATAGTATTTATGATAATTCCAATATTTCGTTCTCAAAAATAATTTGTACATTTACTATTTCTATTTTGTGGCCCCAAGAGTGTTCAATGTCCTAGATAAACATATTGAGTTCTCCAAAAAAAGCCATCTTCAGGAGAAGTGTACAAGTTTAGATTGTGTCTAGGGGAAGAGACCATTGCATGAGACTGCTGTGAAATATTGCACAGATTTATATATTACTAAGCGTGTTGTCCAGTTTTTTATTGAAATATGTATTTGTGCAATAATTGTATATTTTTGCTATTGTTTAATAATATACATGCCTCTACTTTCCATTATGTTGTATCAACTCAACACAGGGCTCCTGGCCTCATCGAGTTAGGGATTCATTATTTATTTTTTAAGTACCTTCATATATTTGTATTTGAATGAATAAATAAAAAAATATTTCAATTTGGCTAATATTCCAAGGGTTAATTCAGGTCTTTATTAAAAAAAATTTGGACATACACTAAATATTGTTGATACAATGAAAACATAATGACGAACTAATGGAAATAACCAGAATTTAGAGGAATTAGGACGGTAATGGATAGGTGGGTAATGTTTTGAGTAATATAATATGTATGTTCACGGAGTTAGTCCAAAGAAACCGCTTCCCCGTAGAGGTAGCCAGAGAGGATAGAACGCCATATCACTCTGCTTTTGCGCACAGACCTCGCTTCTCCCATCTTCTCATGCACGCGCGCTGATTATTCCGACTTTTGGCATGCCCACCTTCAGTTTTCTGTTGAATTCAGTCATGCTATGAGAAATGCATACATCTTTTGATATTTCTCGTTTTCTGCAACTATCAATAATCGCATCGTCACTATTTTTAGCTGTTCTTCCACCTTTCATTCGCTCTCCATGTCTAAAAAAACTCAGAAATCCTTTTTTGGTTTTATTTATTTATTTATTAACGGGCATTGTCTATGTATACAATTTACAGGATTTAAATAGTATGATAAAAGAATAGTTTAAAACATTAAAAAAAGAATAGAAGCATTGACAAACATAAGGGAGATCAAGACAAGATCTAGACTATTTATTTAGTGCTCGTTTAAATCGCTGTAAGCTTAAACCAAAAAAGTCCTGATCTTGTCTTGAAATAACAATACGACAAAGACGGGTTATTGTAGAATTAAGGTCATAGTTTGTTCTATGCTGATCGATGTACAGTACTTCATTGTTTCTCAACCTACGAGTCAGAATATTGAATTTTACATGTGCCAGTAATGATGGAACATCGATTATACCATTTAGTATGCCGAACATATATATGGAGTCAATATTAGTTCTACGTTTTTGTAGACTAGAAATATTGAACATCGACTCTATATCAGCATAAGAATAATTACCTCCCTCAAGTCCAAGCATCCACGCTACTTTTTTGAGCAAGCGATGTTGGACTGATACAATGTGGTTTTGTCGATAGTGCTTATCTCAGCGTCACGTAATGAACGGATCTAGATATTTGTACACCAATAGTACATAGATTTACTACACATTTACTTGAATGATGGCATTTCAACAGCATTTAGCCTACTTCTATCTCCAGGACTCCTTTGCTAATTAACTTATTACAACAGAGATGAAGAATATTTAAGAGAAGGTAATATAGAAGTCTAGGCATCTACAGGGCTTATGACCTGTCATTGGCTGGTTAAAGTGGCCACTTTACACACTGTGTAACATTCATCATTCTGCGCATATTTGAACATTTATATTCCTTAAATTATTTCATCTGTTGATGTCTGTGAAGTTAAAGAGCTTAAACCTTTATTTATGCGGGTGAGATTCATCTAATTGAATTATTTCACCTACATACAAGGAAACGCCTGAACATGTTATTTTTTAAATTTCTATACTTGTTCATGGACCAGTGGATTTATCAACAATATTTTGTGTTTGTCCATTGCTAATGGCTGATTTTGCTTTTTAATTCTTTCTTTAGAGGAAATTTATATTTGAGCATGATTTATTTAAAAGAAAATAATAAAGCTCGTATTTGAGTTGACAATAACCATCCGTCATTCCCTTATTGAGACTCGGAATATAGTGCTTTATACTGTGAAGTAATGAGTCAGCTTTAGTGGATCAAATTTATTACTACAGCTAACTACTAGCCATCAGCCCTCTGTTGACTCTACAACTTACAAAGCGCTTTTGTGCACATATGTCGAACCAAACTCTTTCCATCGAATAGCTAACTTGGAGGCAAAGGTTGTGTGAATTATGATATTTTTTAAATAATAAGATAACAACGCGATCGTACATTAAAAACAGTGCAATTAAGTGCAATGTTAGGTTGAGTAAAAATGTTGCATAAAATTCAATTCCTACGATAAATTTCAGATCATCAAAATATTTTTTTAATATGACATTTTACACATTTATTTATTATTTAGTATGTACCCAGGCGGGTGAAAAACATTTCATTGTACATACATTTGTTAAGGACAGAGACACAGTTTATAGCGACACAATCAGGAACGACCCATGTCTGTGAACTTGCTCCAACTCGCTAGAAATCCGCGTTGAGTCGGTGTTAAATAGAACCAAAACCTTAAACGGTTGTTTTTAACTCAATAGCTGCTCTCGTTTAAAATGCCTAATTGAAATCGAGTAAAATTAAGTCTGCCGCGTAAGTAGTACTTGTCAATTTTTAAAATCTGGCGCGTTCGCAATACTAACACAAACGCATTGATGAGTATCTGTGAATAAGCCTATGGTATGACATCACACAGCATACGCATTATGAAAATAATCTGTCTCTCTCGCGCTCATATGTGCTTATAAGCGTAACATAAGCGTTGGTTGGTTGGAAGAAATTGCCATTTGGCAATAAGCCCGCCAATGTACAAATAACATTATGTACAAAAAGTTAAATAAATAAATAAAAAAACATAGGCCACTATGGCTTTGTTAGTTGCTAATGATATGGTAATAAAATATACACAGGTTGCTCCTGCATTTGTCTGAATTTTGCGGCGATTCTTAATAGTAAAAATAAAACACTCAATATTTAGCTATGGATTAAAAACACTGGTTTAAAAAAATAAAAATAATAATCTAATAAAAATATCGGTTGATTATCTAGTGCTGGCGCGTTCGCAAAACTTACTCAAACACATTTTTAATGCAAAGAATATTATTTAACATTTATGTTAAATTTAAGTCAAGAGTGCTTTGTTTTTTAAAACCCCTTTTGGATTAGAGAAAAAAAAACAGAACATAAATAACGTGTCGCTCCCAAAAAAAAACCCATTTGCAGAAAATGGCGGCAGAAAACTAGCCTTTTTATTTTAGTCCGTCGAAAATAATGAGCGCAAAATATTATTGTAAATAAAAAATGTAATTGTGTAAAAATAAATGTTAGTACTTCATTGTCTTAAATCATTGGATATTTTTTTATACACAACTCTCTAATCTTACTTTTTAGTTATAAAATTAATATTCTTTTTAAGGGTCAAATTTTTAAACTAAAAACTGACCAAGAACACATCAGGCACTGTATGTTAATTTTGTTTGGCCAGGACTTGAATGCCAGCGAGGCCACTAACGCCATTAAAAAAGTTTATGGTGAAGTGTTAACAGGACGTAGGTGTCAATTTCGGTTTCAAAGGTTTGAGTCGGACAATATAAATATAAAAGATGTACCTGAATCTGGACGGCCTTCAAAAACAGTCAGATTCTCGAATAACCATTGGGGAATTATCTCAGAGACTCTAATCTGATTAATGTCCATGATCAACTGTGCAGTTACATTTACAAGCCATCGGGAAAAAAATAAACGGGACTTTGGCTAACATTTAGATCGTATATTTACCCTTAAAACACTTTACCGCTCTTTAGTTCATTCTATTCTTGAATACGCTTCTGTAATAATATGGGCTCCTTCAAATTTTACTCATATAAATCACATCGAATTAATTCAGCATAAATTTATAAAAAAGTAGCTTAAAAACAAGGAATTGCAAGAGAGATCTGTGCTTTGTCTTTCAAAACATCGATTTAATCCTGATTTTATTTGCAGCTCAATGGTTTATGATGACCCAACTATTCTCCAACAAAAAACTCTTAATGTTTCTTAATTTAAACTCAGAAATAATTTAATTCTGTTTCTCAATCATCACAAGACTAACTATGGTTTCCAGGCACCTCTACCCAGAATGATCAGATTAACCACGACAAAAAAAAAATATTATTAACCACGCGATAAACGTAGCTTTATTAAACACTATTTCAATACAGTAATTGTACAAAAGTTTATTGACAAATACCACAATGAAATTCAGCAGTAACTGCCAACACTAAGCTCCGGCCGATTCCTTTAAAAATGAATAATGCCAATAACGGTCATTGCGAACGCCACATATCCTATGTGATACATAATATGTCAACGGTATCCTATCAAAGAAAAATAGTCCTTCGGAAATAATGGTTGAAATACCAGTTACCGAATAGAGAATCTTCAAATAATATTTGTAATCTGCAAGCTTGTTTTAGTACTAAAAAGCTGTTTTTCTTATACGGCTCCACTCGTTTGCGAGTGATTTTGGTAAAAGCTGACTTGGATAAAAGATGTAAAATTAAATGTTCTTTTTTGTATGGAGAAATAAGCTGAGGTTGAAGCTAGTTTCATCGTTCACTGAGAACGGGCTGGGCGCTAGGCGCACTTCATATGTATGTATTATTTCAACATGAAATGCAACAAAACCAGTATGTTATGAAAAACTTATTTGATAACAAAAAATGTATTAGAATCTATTATTATGTTTACATATTTAAACAAAAATGAAAGAAAACTGTTTAAAATAGCTTCAAAATAGTCTTACCAATGAACTAAAAACAATTAAAAATAATCAATCAATAAATTAAATGAAAAGTAAATCTAAAGAAATTTTTTGAACACTACATTAAATTTTAATTGGTATGCATGTATTATTGTTTTATGTTTTTCCTTTATATTTCCTATGTTTTTTTTCTCATGCACTCGTATTTAAAATTATATAAACTCTTATAAATAAACAACTACAACAGTGTAAGTCACTCTCCAAGCACACAAGTTAGTCTCTTTTTTTGAAGTGTTACAGTTATAACATTTACTAGATGTGTTAAAGTAGATATGTTTACAATTTAAAAAAAATATGAACCTTTTATGAAATTTTTCGATAAAAAAAAAAAACTCAAAATAAAGTGAATAGTAAATCCAAGTCAGAATCTACATACGGTGGTGTAGAATATCTTATGATTAACTAATTTTATAATTAACACATAATCTAGTAACAATGAGCCAAATGAGATTTAATTAAACTATATCGTTCTGCTGTTCCTTTTACTATCTTTATAACCAACCATCTTGTTCTACAATATAATATATAATTAGAGGAGCAAAACCTCCAGGAGCAAAACCTTCCTTCATCGTAAATAGAACCATTTAATATAATTTAAAATGACAGATAGTGAATTAACTCATATTCAATAAATACAATGCTTGACCATATTGATCATACACAATTTTCTTTTTCATGAAATTTTTACTTAAGATATTAAATTAAAGAAAGCCTTGACTGATCACCATTGGCAATCTAAATTTTTCTTAATATTATGATATTGGTGCATCTTCACAAACGTGTGTGGTTAACTCCTGAAATGTTCACGCGTCACATGTCCAGATTTTTAACATCGGGCCGGATGTAGAAATAAATTTGATATTTATGATGAATCTTATCTAATCCGCACTTCAGTTTGCTTGAATGGCTGACTTCCAGGCGTGTTCGTCTGGAGGTAACAATACCGTCTTCAACTGTTCTCCGAAACACGCGGACACACCTACCTCGATTTGTTCGTCACACTGTGCATAATCGCTTATTTCGACAATTCGCCCCTGCTTTACACCAGTGTGTTACATAACTGTAATTCTGTAACAATAATGAAAAATTATAAAAATACTCAATAAGTTTCTTATATACTCGTATGTAATTAACCTGGACCCCATTATGTTTGTCCAATATAATAATTTGTATTTCTTTTCTATTTTATTTTATATCTTAAACCCTAGACCTTAGACCTCAGACCTCAGACCTCAGACCTCAGACCTCAGACCTCAGACCTCAGACCTCAGACCTCAGACCTCAGACCTCAGACCTCAGACCTCAGACCTCAGACCTCAGACCTCAGACCTCAGACCTCAGACCTCAGACCTCAGACCTCAGACCTCAGACCTCAGACCTCAGACCTCAGACCTCAGACCTCAGACCTCAGACCTCAGACCTCAGACCTCAGACCTCAGACCTCAGACCTCAGACCTCAGACCTCAGACCTCAGACCTCAGACCTCAGACCTCAGACCTCAGACCTCAGACCTCAGACCTCAGACCTCAGACCTTAGACCTTAGACCTCTTAGTTTTTTCAATCTATGACCAAAAATGGGATAATGTCAGTAAGTTAGTCTTTGACATGCGTTTCCATTGGTACACCCGTATATATGTTTCTTATAGCTCTATTTTGTATTACTTATATTTCTGATACACACTCTTTTGTGGCAAACTCCAGATGCACAACAAGTATACCAAATGAGAGTGTATTTATTTTTATTTATTTATTCATATTTTTCGCTTACAAACTGTAATTAATAATAATAATAATAATGTGATCTCACTGGGGTTTCCCGTGCCGAGGACACTTTTTTAAAATAAATTTTTTTAAATTACATTTGAGAATAAACAAAGAAGACTAACTTTAAAAAAAAACATAACTAACAAATATTCAGACAGTTTTAAAAACAAGGTATTTATGTACATCTATATTATTTATATTACAAAACACACCATGAAAATAACAAAAACCTAACATAAACTATACACTTGTGGAGCAGTTGATTCAATATTGGTATGGGCGAATGAGACAATCACTTTTACTTCTACCTAGCTCCACTATCCATTTTTTATAGCCTTTTTAGACATTTTCTCGTGACTAATTGTTTTAATAGATAGTGGAAGTAGGTTATAGATTTTAATTGAATAATACTTTGAGTATTATTGGATGGATTTTGTAATTCCTTTGTCCGAAAGTGGTTTTAGTTTGTATTTGTTTAAGTTGTCTTTGAGTTGAGTAATTATATTATTTGTATGTGAGGTATTGTAGGGGTTATGTCTTTTATTTGAGTTAGAGTAGCTTTAGAATCTGTAAGTGAGTATTGTTTTAGCGTATAATTGTTTTGGTGTCATAAGTTGTGATTTATGGAATATTTCTTCAGTAGATGTCTGTATCGGGACTCTGAGTATTATTTTAATTATGGATTTTTGTGCAACAAATACGCTTTTTAAAACTGTGTCACTCGCACCACCCCAACCGATTATACCGTACAACAAAATTGATTGGCACAATGCAAAATAAATCTTTAAAAGTTCCTGTACGTTCCTATCATTGAATAGTACACTGCACGGCGTAGTGAGATCGGAAGAACTCCCTTAAACCTATATATTCAGCGCCCTTGAGGTTATTTTCACAAAAATGGCGCTATATAAATTATTTAAACATATATATATTAATATATATATATATACCAGTGATTGAAGTGATTTTAGATTAACATAATCAAAATGGTGAATCCATGCGAGCTGTAAAAGTTGTGGTTTATAATTTTATTTGTTATAATATATTTTTAAAATGGATTTTGTCTGTAAATCTATTAAAATAAAATAAAACGCGTGATTTTTTTTTAATCTACTTATTATTTCAACAAATTTTCACTGCATAACTCTGTGAATAAATACGTATTTATTTACTCGTTTATCGCGATATAACAGCGTGTTATTGAATCATGAAAGGAGCTGAAACGCAATAAGACGAATTTTATTGTACTGTGGCTATGGAAACAATAAAGGAAAATACTCAGACAACATGGCTACACGAGAAGAGCTATTTCCGCTCTAGGGAAACTGCAGAAAGTTGTCCTATCGAGAAACGATATAACTCGTGTGAAGGTTACATACAGGGCGCGGGTAAAACCATCAAAAGTAGTACTTTATTATATTTAATGTCATAAAGACAATCTTACGGATTATTTTTTTGCAATAAAAATAATTGATTGAATTAATGCGCGCCTTTTGGTAGAGTGGAATTTACGACCTACAGTATTTTTATTTAGTAGATTTTTGTAAACGTAAATTAATACGAGTAATACTCCTATCTTTTTTTAAATATCCAGAGCGGGTTTGCGCAACCTGAATATTTGTTTTTCTCGATATTACGACACCACTATAATTATTCAAATACTTTATTTTTTTTATGTCTCCTTTCATTTTGACATCATTTTAATTTTCGTTTTCGGTCATCGTTTTAATTTTTTTAAAGTTTCATTTTATAGTTTAAAATTGTCACCGAAAAAATGTAATATTTTGATAAAAGTTGTACAAGCTTATTTATCAAATATTTTTTTGCTGTCTCCGGGCAGATTAAGAATACCGATCTGTATATGAATTAAAACGAGAATTATGGAAGAGTGCTTTTAACTCAATGGTTGCTCTCATGTAGAATCCTAAAAAAGGAAATCGTCATTGGTGCCTTTGTTTACCATGCTTGAGGTCCTGGGTTCGATTCCTGACAGGGTAGATATAAAACATTTGTATTTAAGGTGGTTTAACACTGTTATTATATATACTAAATAAACGTACTTTATTAATACTTAATAACGCTCTGAAAAAAATGACAAAATTAACCGTAAGTATACCTATGAATCTGGTGTATACAATAGAACTAATAACCTAACAAATATTTTAGGATTTTAAGTAGCTGTAATTTACTTAGATTAAAATAATTTATTAAATGTTATCAAATACTTAATTGTATATAGCCACTTACAGACTTTTACATGTCTACTGGTTTTAAGACATACCTGTCGCTTTGTCAAGACGCTAATTACACTTACATGCGAATCCCCCTATACAGAATATCAGTGCACA
>NW_028280330.1:0-70498 GCF_059751315.1 Micrasema longulum
TACGTAAGCCTTATAATGGAAAAGGGAATCCCAACGTATTACAGAAAGAAATTACTTAGGGAGAAAGTAGATTCTTTAGGTTTGGATATGCATCCGTCTGCCTCTGAGGTACAGATTTTACACCTTCAGTTTTTGATTCCACTATCAACAAAACATAATCAATATTTCCATTACACGTACGGTTGAGTATTTCTCTGCATTTTCTTCTGTCATCCAATCAAGAGTAATATTCTTTTTTTCTAGGATCATAAATAATGTCAAGGTTTCAATTATGAATCCATCACGCACTATTCCACTTATATATTATATTACTTTTCATCATTATACATATTAATTTATTATTTATTTATTTACCAACGGCCGTGGCCAATTTGTACGAATTGTATGACATGCCGTTCTGCTGAATTATTATCACAATAAAATTTAGATCACCCAGGTTCAATAGGAGACTAAATCATATTTTTTCAACACCTCTTCAACAATCAAATTTGGGTAAAAATGGATACATTTATCGAGTATGCTCGTCATACGATAAAAAAATTAGCACGATAGATCTTTTTAACTTAACTTAAAATTGCGATAGAGACGTCACAGGATCAAAATTGCCGTGGCGGCCTCCGTGGTATAGTGGTCAAGACGCTTGACTCACACACGGAAGGTTCCGGGTTCGATTCCCTGTGAGAACAAAAAATTAAAATGTGATTTTTCTCAAGCCTGGGTGCTCTGTGATGTAATTTACCACTGAAATAGGCCTCCTGGCCTGTTGTGGTGCAAAAAAAAAATGTAAAAAAAATAAAATTTTAGTAACTATTTTTTATCGTTTTATTGATAGGTTTTTATATTTTTATTATTAATTATATATATGTACGCGTATGCATGTGCATTTTTTTATGCGTATATGTTCATGTGTGTGGTGTGTGTATGTATATGTACGTTATGTTGTATGTGTACATTTATATTATTTTTATTTCGTTTTTCATTGTTTTATATTTATTTACTATTTCTTCTACCTTCTCTTCCTTCCCTATTTTCCCACCCCCCTTCCTTCCGCCCCTAGCGAACTGTACGTTTTGTTTTTTATCTTTTTATTCCTATATGAAACCCGTAATAAGTCTTGTTATTTGTTGTTATTCTGTATATATATTGTTTATAACTATGACTGTGTTGGTTTCAAAAAACAAAAAATAAATAAATGAAAAAACATAGTTAAAAAGTAATAAAATATAAGATACGTATTAAATATTACTACAATCTTTAATACCAAATTAAATTTACTTTGTGGTGTGATATTTTGCATTTTTTCTTTAAATTATCCTCTACCATTACAAAACTAATTATTTAAGTTCAAAACTAATCTAAATATTTTATGTAAAGAAAACATTTAAGATAACGTCACATTACACAATTTATTCCATCTGCCGGTTTGTATGTAATTATGTAATTATGCCGAACCTCTCACGCATTATTACTATGAGTGCCGAACACTCTTTCCTTTATCGTTCTTGTTCAAATTATAATTCTTTTAAACTATTGATATATTTAACATGCCCCAACATTGGTTTAATAATAAACTGTTTTGAGTACGTCCAAATGTTTGCAGATAGGCTGGATTTCCTCCCTAGGGAGTTATTTAGATCTAAATTTGTTGCAACAGAGAGAGAAAATATTTTTAAGAAAGCAATATGGAAGTCTAGGCTCCAAACTCCAGGTTTTGTGCCGTTGTTTGATTTGTTTGTATTACTACGTTCTTCTTCCTTTCCGAGGCGGGATCTGGAGCGTGCGGCCGCGGTCTCAATTTGGAACTAACACTGTATTCCTTCACAGTCATACTGGGAAATTAGAAAAAGGTGACTGTATTGACCATGTGTATTTGATTGATCACAAATTGACAATACTGCAGTGAGGGGTACAATGAAAGCTTTTAAAGTTTCTTTGTTTTGTTATTTTCGCGGTTTAATTTGTAAAGGAAAAATTTTTTTTCGCTTAATTCGTTTTTAAAAAATTGATAGTGATATACGAACTTTATGTCTTTATGTGTAGTTTCGGGAAAGGGTCGGATGCTTTCATTGTAGGCATTTGCAGGGCTTATGACTTGTCATTGGCTGGTTTAGGTGGCCACTTTACCCACTGTGTTACATTCACCATTCTCTACATGTTTAAACATTTACATTTTCTCAACTCTTTTATCTGTTGACTTTTGTATAGTAAAGGAGCTGAAACCTTTATCATAAGGATTATATTCATCCGGCTGAACCAAATCACCTACTAAGCAACGCCTGAAAACAATTTTTCAATTTTCCTTCTTCTTATACCAGTTAGTTAATTCAACGATAAAGGTTTCAGCTCAAAAATGTTTTCCCTCTTTGTTGCAACAAATTTGAACAAATAATGATAAATTACGACTCATTCTATCTGGCCGCCATACACTACCACTTGCTTTTTGATGATTGCATTATTCCGGATAGTTGGAGTTTAACTGTATCTTGTACTGTATACGTCTATGTAAGCTTTACTAGTAGGTTGTTATTGTTCCAAAAATAAATAAATAAACTATCTATAAGCATGTTCACATTTAGACACTACATTGGCGAATTATTTATTGAAGTGTATGTACGTTATGTCGATAATTTGTTATTATAAATGCATATATTATACTATAAAGAATTGTTCTCTTAAAAATCTTTAAAATCTTACGGGCGTAAGTATAGCCTGTGAGCTCGCCAATACATGACTGATGACAGTAAACATAACCATAGAAAAACATAGCAGTTGAGCTCTCAGAAGTAAAGCAACGTGAATGCAGCAATGCTTGAACTACATGTCAATAATATTCTAATAATAAATAATATTATTTGGCCATACGGAACTTTAAAGCACACCTTGGTTTAATTACTAATAGTATTTTATCGGTTAGGTAGGTGTATTTAAAAAAAATGTTGCGTACCTGAAAAAAGCACAAATAATTATGTTTTTGTAAATGATGTCAGTAGCGACACTCAGAGAGTGGCTTTGTGACGTTTTGACATTTTTTATAAGAAATTCATGGCGTAGCCGAAATACTGTTATAAAAACGAGGATGTTTTTGTTGATTGGCGTTAGCAGGCGCTACCCAGGGACGACTTTGTGACGTGAGAAATTATTTAAAAAAGAGATTCATGGCGTAGCCGAAATATTGTAATTAAAACGAGGATGTTTTTGTTGATTGACGTTAGCAGGCGCTACCCAGGGGCGACTTCATGACGTGATGAAATTATTAATTTAAATATTTTTTTTCATTTTACATAGCGTAGCCGAGATAAAAAATTGCGTGGTGTTTCGAAATTTAACCGTGTAGGTAGCCGCCTAGTTACAATATTATTTTTGTATTTGTATAACTCCTGTTTTATAATGTTTATGTATTTATCGCTATAAGAATTAAACTAAAGATAGTTTTTACTTTTATTTGCTATCCGTTTTTTAAATTATGTTTGTAACACTCAATAATATTTATTTTTCAAGTATTCAATGTTATTTTTGCATTTTAATTAATATTGTTAATATAAAGCGTATTTTTATTTATTCGAATTTAATAGACTGTTTTTATTACAAAAAATAAAAATGCATATTTCTCTATGTATTTTTCTGTTATAAACAATCTTTTAAAATAATACACATCGAATTTCCATTGTCTGTTGATTTGATTTGCAATCTTCTTTTTTTTTCGATGGTTAAAACTCTAGGAAATTCAAAGACAATAAAATTTTTACTGTCATATATTGGCGAGCTCTCGCGCTATACATAGCCCATCTTACGTTCAAGGTTTTAGATGATCTGTAAAAAATATCTATTAAATTTATTTTGCCAAAGTTCACGGTATAAGTAACTGTTAGATATATTTTTTTTCATAATATTGTATTTCGCCTATCAATAAGATAAATAAATAAATAAGTACATACATATTACAAAAAAATACAATAATAACGTATCCCTAACTCTATGAGGCCAAGGGCCCTGTGTTGAGTTGGGATACAACATAGTAAAAATAGTAAAAATAGTAATAATAATAATATAACTGTACATAATTCAGTGGGGACATTCGACTAAAACTAATATTAAAATGATCCAGGGTCTACAGTACTCTATAGTTAAGAGAATTGTACCAGCAGAGATTTACAAACAAAAAGTAATAATGATCTTCTGTACAAAACAATCAAAACTCTGCCTGTTCGAGGATTACTGAGGTTTTGCATCATTTTAGAACAATTTAATAGTAATAATACATTCAAGTTTTCTCTCAAACATAACCATAATACACGCTTCACGTATAATTATGGTTTGGTAGTACCAAAAGTATGTAATAAGTATGGTAGTAGAACTCTTAAATATTTAGTACCTAGCATTTTTAATTCATTGCCGAAAGAACTTAAATTTAACTCACATTGTAACAAGAGCAAAATAAGAGAGTGGCTATTCGATCAAAATTTTATATAGCTTATGAGTAAATATTTTAACTTTTCATAAATTTTCTTGTAGTTAAAAAATAAATTTATACATTATTATTTGTATATACATGTATATTCTGATCTTTCCGGCTGATAATTAATATCTGTTACTCATTGTTTGGGCTATGTATAGCGTGTGAGCTCGCCAATATATGACAGTAAAAATTTTATTGTATTTGAATTTCCTAGAGTTTTAACCATCGAAAAAAAAAGAAGATTGCAAATCAAATCAACAGACAATGGAAATTTGATGTGTATTATTTTAATAGATTGTTTATAACAGAAAAATACATAGAGAAATATGCATTTTTATTTTTTGTAATAAAAACAGTCTAGTAAATTCGAATAAATAAAAATACGCTTTATATTAACAATATTAATTAAAATGCAAAAATAACATTGAATACTTGAAAAATAAATATTATTGAGTGTTACAAACATAATTTAAAAAACGGATAGCGATTAAAAGTAAAAACTATCTTTAGTTTAATTCTTATAGCGATAGATACATAAACATTATAAAACAGGAATTATACAAATACAAAAATAATATTGTAACTAGGCGGCTACCTACACGGTTAAATTTCGAAACACCACGCAATTTCTTATTTCGGCTACGCTATGTAAAATGAACAAAAATATTTAAATTAATAATTTCATCACGTCATTTCGACTACGCCATGAATCTCTTTTTTAAATAATTTCTCACGTCACAAAGTCGCCCCTGGGTAGCGCCTGCTAACGTCAATCAACAAAAACATCCTCGTTTTAATTACAATATTTCGGCTACGCCATGAATCTCTTTTTTAAATAATTTCTCACGTCACAAAGTCGCCCCTGGGTAGCGCCTGCTAACGTCAATCAACAAAAACATCCTCGTTTTAATTACAATATTTCGGCTACGCCATGAATCTCTTTTTTAAATAATTTCTCACGTCACAAAGTCGCCCCTGGGTAGCGCCTGCTAACGTCAATCAACAAAAACATCCTCGTTTTTATAACAGTATTTCGGCTACGCCATGAATTTCTTATAAAAAATGTCAAAACGTCACAAAGCCACTCTCTGAGTGTCGCTACTGACATCATTTACAAAAACATAATTATTTGTGCTTTTTTCAGGTACGCAACATTTTTTTTTAAATACACCTACCTAACCGATAAAATACTATTAGTAATCAAACCAAGGTGTGCTTTAAAGTTCCGTATGGCCAAATAATATTTTTTATTATTAGAATATTATTGACATGTAGTTCAAGCATTGCTGCATTCACGTTGCTTTACTTCTGAGAGCTCAACTGCTATGTTTTTCTATGGTTATGTTTACTGTCATCTGTCAAGTATTGGCGAGCTCACAGGCTATACTTACGCCCATTGTTTTTATAAACGTAAATAATATTAAATAAGTTAGTATAAATATAATCTCCACCAACCTTGGCTTGGTGGGATTTTAGTTTTAGTAAAAATATAACAATTGAATTTTTTTTTTAAATGTGTAAATGTATAATTAGATTATTTAAATAAAATATAACAAAAAAATATTTTTTTTAAATGAATAGCAAAAATAAAAATTAAACATACATATTATTTTAAATGGCATCTCGCAGCACTCTCCTCCATTATTCCCTTTCCGCACCTAATGGTGCACAGGGCACTGCATTAATACACCAATCGCAGTGTGTCTTGATAATTTTTGTTTCAAGAAGGTAAGATCATCAGTATTACGCTTCAGGTACCAAGCAGGGATTAAGAAATATTCTTGTATAAAAACACTCCTTTAATTAAATAATTCTTATCAACCATATCGGAAATCGAGCCCGATACTTCTTGCATGGTAGGCAAATGCGCTGACCACGAAACCAAATAGATATTTAATAATAGATTATTACAATCACAACCGGAACCTCGTGTACGGTATTTGATCAAACCACTACGGCTCGTTTACATCGAGTGTATTATTTATTTATCTAAATCATGGAGTTTACCAAATGCGTATTTAAAATTTACTACACAATAAAAAAATCTAATAATTTTAATGGATTATGATAAAATTATTACAGCATTCTTACATATCATAAAATGAATACGGCATCCGTTAATATTCATTATAATACTAAAATCGCTTAGTTTTTTCCTCACATTTTTACATAATTTTTCGATCCTTATAATTTTTACATATTATTTAAAAATTATTTTGTAACCTTCGTTTTTATTTGTTTATTGCGGAAAATTTGTTGCCAAGTACCAAAAAAATGCGTAAAACTTTTTGAAATGTTCTTCAAACAAAACAAAAAATGATCAGTATCGACTATGCGGCGGCAACGTTTGCGTAAAATTACGAAATTGATGTCAACAATAAAAAATGGTTACAAGAAAACGCAGCTTTGGAAGAAAACAGATCTCCTGGCTCAAAATCTTACTCCACTATAGCTTCAAATACTTGAACTTCTAACAAACAAAACAAAGCATCTAACATCTACATCCATACCCATTCTCATGCATGCACGCCATCGACCTATTAAATTGATGATGAACGCTGATTTGTCCGATTTCAATCTCTAACAGCGGAGAGACTATCACTCCCTCTCACTTCTGTTCAATGTACTTCATAGTCCTAACGCTCCTATATACCTCCGTGAAAAAAATCAACGCTTATCAGTTCATGGTTTACCTCTTCGTTCTAATTCTCAAGGCACTCTCTCAATACTCATCCACAATTTCTCTTTCTTCTCTAACTCATATGGTGGTTATGCGGCTCAACTGTGGAATCATCTTCCATCCACCATTAAAGATTTTACTACAGTATCTTTGTTTAAATCACGTCTGAAGAAACATCTTATTTCTCTTCCTCAATCTCTCCTCCTTCCCTGTTTCCTGTTTTTTCCTTTGTCCCATTGAATGATAGTATTGATTTAAGATAATTTATACACAAATACATGTATTTCTATATTTTATTGGTTGGTTGGAAGAAATTGCCATTTGGTGTAAGCCCGTCAATGTAAAATTAACATATATTCAAAAAGTTAAATATAAAAATAAAATAAAACAATTTAACAATTTACAACAGGGATGGAGAACATTTTAGAGACGGAAATATGGAAGTCTAGGCAATTACGGGGTTTATGACCTGTCATTGGCTGATTAAAGTGGCCACTTTACAAACTGTGTAACATTCACAATTTTGCCTATGTTTGAACATCCAGATTTCTTCAATTCTTCAATCCGTTAATTTTACTGAAGTTGGAGCTTAAACCGTTATTATTGCAAAGATATTCATCTGATCGAACTATTTCACATACTAGGCAACGCCTGATAACAATTTTCCAATTTTTATACTTCTTCTTGGACCAGTTGGTTTTATTACAATATTTCGAGTTTATCCAAATGTTTATAGACAAAAGACTAGATTTCACCACCTAGGGAGTCATTAAGATTAACAAATTAAAGCACGAATGGATAACATTTTAGAGAAGGAAATATAGAAGTCTTGGCGTTTACAGGGCGTATGACCTATTATTGGCTGGTTTAAGTGGCCACTTTACACACTGTTACATTCACTACTCTAACCATTTGTTTGATTTGGTCGTGCCCGATCATTCTCGGTCATTCTCGGACCTTCTCGGTCGTTCTCGTTTTTTGTATCCATCATCGTAAATCTTTTCAGCCGTTCTTTCGCTCTACATGTCCAAAGTAACGCTTCTTTCATGATTTCGTAAAGAATGTTTATCTCAGCCATACATTCACAATGCACAGATCTCGACATTTGTGCACCAATCGTACATAATACACATTCGCGTAAGAGATCGCACACAGCTTCTGTCATCCTTGTTTTTTCAATCCAGTCATAATGCTCGGCACCAGGACTTCATCGTGAACTGCCAATTTTACTACCTTTGACCAGCTTGCCACGATGAAAGCCAACCAGAATTTCAGAAAATACTTGATTTTTTAGGAAATAGGGGTATGTTTTTTTTGCGTGTCCTATCATATCCTATTTGGCTCTTAAAGGAGACAAACTTGTCGTGACTTAATGATGTCACTTACGTAATGCATGTATCTAGTTTCATGTCATCATTATGATGCATTGTGACCATTGTTTAGTTTGATATAATGTGACTTTGTTTACATTCCTGTTTTGTAATTTACACCAATTCTTGTCCTTTATTTTATCCTAAACCGGTGGCTGGTCTGACTGCCGGGGTTTCTAAACAGGTGAAGAAATAACATAATGTCCGAGTTTCTTGTATAATTAGGTCGTTGAGACTAAAATTCACGTATTGGCAATACAATTTCTAAATAACAAAACCCATTTAAATGCTAAAAGCCTTCTAATACTTAAAAAATATAATTTTATATTAGAAATAACTATAACCATTTAAATATGAGAAAATAGGTTAATGATATATTTAATTTATAAATTTACTTGTGCATTTAGTAAACATTCATTCTAATGACATTCTTCAAACTCTTCGCCTGAATATAATTCTGTTTCTGCTGATTTTTTAGGAACTTTACTTTTTTTTAAAAATCCTTTATCGAATATTCTATGTAGTATTGAAAACTTATGATATTATTACGCAATCAATCGTTTGAAATAAAACTGATGTGTGTATTAATTGATTAAGACCAAACATACAGTAATAGTATCTTCGAATCGAACATAATAGATAAAAAAAATATTACATGAGATAAGGGTTTCTTGATCGAACTTTTGTTATAAAAATAATTTTAATAAATCATGATTATAATTTACATTATATAAACGGAATAAATAACACTTTTGAATTCATTATTCATTTATTGATTTTCTTGTCTTTGACGAAGTTTTTTTTTAAATATAAAGAGAAATACTTGAGTTTTTATTATTTATCCAAACGTTTCAATTTTCAGACCATTTCCTAAAAGTTGTAAATAACTTGTGCTGGAAAGACGGAACATGAGTTGTTGCAGAGTAGGATTTTAACTTCCGACCTTTGGTTTATAAGTCCTATGCATTAGAGGTTGGCAGTAAATTTAGATAATATTAAAAAACAGGACATACGAGTATTAATAATAAAAATCCCGCATTGCGTGGGCGTTCTGATTTATTCAGTTAGCACGAACGTATGTACAAATTTACATATACATATACACACACACGCATACATATCGCTAGCCCAAAGCAACAGTGAGATAAACCCGAAATGTTCAATTTTGAGATTCACGTTAGAAAGTTAACCTATGTGGAAATTAGTTTTAGTATTCATAATCTACTTAAAAGATCATCAAATATGGGTGTAAACGATCAAAATGCTGGACCTTGAAGAAAAAGCATGAGCAGAAAATTCATACTGCAGAAATGAAGATGCTCTGACGGTCCGCAGGTGTTACCAGGATTAATAAGATAAAAAAATGAATATGTTCACGGTAGTTGTTGGGTCGTGCCTATTCCCGATAAACTAAAAAAAACTAGACTCTGATGGTACGGATAGTAGGACGTTAATAGAAGGAATGACGACCACGTGGTCAGACTTGCCTTGGATATCCCCACACAAGCGAGAGCTCGAGGTCCTCCACCAGCCACCTGGTGGACCAATATTGAGAGGGTCCTGAGGAGGGAGCAACTGACCAGTGGGATGACACATGACATGAAGAGTGTGAGACTGCGTACCAGAAGGGCGACCCTAGATGAACTGGGAAGAGGCAAGGAAAAAGAAGAATCTACTTGAAATAATTTAATTCAATGAAAACCTTTGCACGCCTCAAAGTTCTTCAGAGATACATCACTGTTGCTTTGGGCTAGCGATGTATAGGGTAGGCAAAGTAGGTAATGCTTTCCCGCTTACCGAAATTTTGATTTTTAATGGTTATAGGTAACATTTGATTTTGCATTAAATTGATTAAACTGTAACATATGACCATTTTTTAAACAATATAAAAATTCTCCTACAATCACAGTAAAAAAACAATTGATAAAACATTTTTTTTTTACAAAAAACTTTTCTAATTATTACCGAATAAATAGGGTGTTCATTAAACCCTGTTACATCCGAAACCACGATGATCAGTATGAGCAAGAAGACATGTTGGCACATTAAAATATTTTTTTAGAAAGAATAAAATTTAAAAAAATAAAATATCAAATAAAGCAAATGGTTACTTACTTCTGCAGGGCAGAAACGAGGAGGGGGAGGGGGAGTAAGCAGCCATTTGTTTTTTAAATATTTTATTTTGAAAAAATTTCTTCGTCCTAAATATTTTTTTAAATATGCTACTTCTTACCTATACTGATCATTGTAGTTTCGGATGTGACAGGGTTTAAAGAACACCCTGTATAAAAACCATCTTAAATATGTTGTCACTATTGGGTCGGCAATCATTATTCATATTACCCTATTCACATACATTCATACATACACGCAATACCCACATATATGCAACCTTATTTACAAAAAATACGCTATGTATTTTAATACAAAAAATTGGGCATTCAAATCAAAGATAATATCGCTGATGGTTTTTAAGGTGTTAATATCAATAATACTTCAGACTTGAGATGAATAGACAGATTTCATATCCTACTCGTTATAATATGGACAATAATAATTTACATAGGTAGGCAATCGATCTTCGGGTATTTTCGAGTTTGTTTATCTACTAGATATTTTTTTCAATATTGAAGTTGTTAGCGTTTATTAAAATGTCGAGCCAAATATGAAATAAATGTGTTAATTGTAAAAATGGATACTTAAATATAAACTTACTAACATGGTGCTTCAAAAATCATCATATTACATCCAATGTGCCCCGACTCAAGACGGTTTTTTTAGCAAGTCGGGGCAAGTTCACAGGCATGGGTCGTTACTGATTGTTTCGCTGTAACCTGTGTCTATCCCTATTAAATGTATGCACAATGTTATAAATAAACAAATTTAAAAATTCAAACTACCTGTAAGTTTTTTTGGAAATAACCACGTCATATTAATTTTAAATTTATTAAAATATTTGAGTTTGTCCAAATGTTTGTAGACAAAAGACTGGATGTCACCCCCTCGTCATTAAGATTAACAAATTACAACACGGATGGAGAATACCTTAAAAAAGGGAATATGAAAGTCTAGGTATTTACAGGGTTTTTAAAAAAATGGAATAACCCAGTAAGCCTCTATTTTGTGGCTTGTCAGCAGGTGGTATAGAGGGGATTTGAAAGGAGGTAATAAAAAATACACCACAACACCCAGACCAATTAATAAAAAAATCTTTCTTGGATTTTTTCCTGCAACTTGCGATGACTTATGGCCGGTCATTGGCTGGTTTAAGTAGTAAGAAGAAATATGGATGTTCAAACATAGGCAAAATGGTGAATGTTACACAGTGTGCAAAGCGGCCACTTAAACCAGCCAACGACAGGTCATAAACCCTGTAAATACCTAGACTTCCATATTCCCTTTTTTAGGGTTTTCTCCATCCCTGTTGTAATTTGCTAAATTTATAGTTTACAAACAAATGATACTCCGAACAAAAAATATTTGTTGAATGTTTATGTATATTGTTTGTGTTTCTCTGTTTTAAATTAGTAGGAATATTTAGTCAATCGAGTCGATTTCTTGTGAATAAAAAAAATATAATTGCATTCAAGTGAGTAAAAATAGCATGGCTTTTGGACTTAAAGCATGCTTTTTAAAGAACACGTTTTTTTGACTTATTAACAGTAAATAAAAACGTCTTAAGAATGAAAGAAGCTTGTGATGAATGCATTTTTAATTTTATCCTTGGAGATTCTACATTTGTTTTGATCCTTCTTAAATCATCCTTGTTTCCGGGTTTTTCGGCAAAATATTTACCTTAGTTTACATTTCAAATATTAATATTGAAAAGGTGAAAATTGTTGGAATACAGAATATCCAAGTTTCGGCGTTTACAGGTTGTCATTGGCTGGTTCTATTAAATTTTATTTTATTACTTATTTATCTAGCTGCTTCCTATTTGTAAAAAAAACCGGATTGTTTTCACAATTTAACTTTACCCTATAATAACATTTATGTAAACAAAATTATACATTATCTTGATTTACTAATTAATTTCCGCAGCTAGTTATTTAATATTTAACCTGATTGGGTAGAATGTTATCTATTATTTAAGTTTTGTACGTTTTGTGCATAATCGATCATAGATAATCTACGAAATTCATGATGCAAAATAATACAATTAAAATGAAATGTTTATTATTTTGTATAAAAGATATTTGGTACTTGTTGAAATTTCCTCAAACCGCACCGTACCTACCGCAAAAAACAATATCAAAATTAGTAATTTTTTTTCACCGCGATTTTCGTGTGTGAAATAAATTGAAATTGTATTTAACCTTAATTATTTCACATTCCTTGAGGTCTAAATATTAATTACAGCCGTTTAACTATAATTTTATGATATTTCATCTTATTGTTTAAACTTTTTAAATATTCCGAAACTAATTTATGGTGGTCTAATCTTAAATAACAGACTACATGTAGAGGGTATTGTTTACATCATGATTAGCCGATTGCTCTCTTATAACTTTAATTAAAATCGATTCATCATGCTCAAATAAAATGATCTCGTGTTTATCATTGGCGATATAAAGCAAGTCATTTATTTAAATGAGGAATTGGAAAGGTCCTAATCAGGAGCCTTGCGGTACACTATTTATAGTTACATAAATTTCTGTTTACTTGAAATTAAGACATGTTTTATTATAATTATTTCAAGCAGTCGGAGAAGTGCGTGCAAATAATACAAAAAAGACACTTTCAATCTACGTTACATACAAATTATTTATCATAATATTGAATGACTCTTAAAGTCAAGGACGACATTGATGGGGTTATGTCATACACAAAAAAAACTGTCATATTTTAAAAGACAAATCAATAATCATTACGTAATTAAGTACTTTTAGCAAATTCTCATGCATGTTTATTTTAATGTATTTTTGATATGCAAGGTTAAAAATTTAAAAATTTAAAAATTAATACATCAAGATTCTTATTTGCACTTTATATTAACGTATTTATATGTTTTTAGAAACATCTTTGATTTTGATATGAATTCTGAGAACATGATTGTTTACCCTCACCCACTAATAAATTGTAGATGGAACATCATGTCAACTTAGAATGATACAATGGATAAATAAACAATACGACACTTTAATCATAACCAAATAAGCACATTGAAGACAACGATTTTTAAAATTATTCAAGTAGAATTCGGAGAGAACATAAAGAAAAATTTCACTGACATTATTTTTGGTGTGACACGCGTCGCATCCCCCTTTAAAGAGGTGTTTAACCATTACTAAGGCTTCAGTGATTAATATTTAGAAAAAAATCCAGTGTTTAATATACTTACATACACGTAACGGTGTTTTTTTTGTCGTGATAGAATTTTCGATTGGTAATTCGGTATCTTGTTAAACAAAAGACGACAGATTATATTTACGTTCGTACTCTGTAATAATACTCAAATTAATAATGGAATGCCTTACACTCGAACAACGTTTGTAAATTGTGGAAATTTACTTTTAAAATTAGGGTTCAGTTCGTCAAACATGTGAAGCTTTCGTTAAACCAAGAATTTATTGAGTAATAAGTATGAAGACATTAATTTCAGAAATGGTGATTTTAATTTACGTCCACGACACTTTGATTTGACGCCATTGAATTATTTCTCATGGGACTACCATTGGATTATTTTTTATGGAGCTAAGTTAAGTTCGTGGTTTGTGGAAACAAACCAACAGCTTTTGAAACAATGGAAACCAATATAACAGGCACCATTTCGGATATCACACCAGATTTTTTGGAAAAGGTGGCAAAAAATTGGACCGACAAAATACGCTACGTAACTTTTTCTGGTCGCAGAGGAAATTTGTCCGATATAGTTTTCAAAAATTAAATCGGTTTTTTAATTATTTCGAATGCAATAAAAACAAACACATTCCAACAAACGTTAGCTTCACTTATTTCCATTTAAACACCCGATACAATAAACTTTTTGTTATATTCAAGTTTTCGCATTTCTAATTTTTCTTCCCTTCCTCTCCTAATGAAAATCCAATGAATGAATCCAGTTTCAATGTTTCAAATATTTGAATATCAATGTTTTTACTTTCAACTTATAATATAATATACGAAATCAAACACGTATTTGAGTCTATTGAACACTTTATTTTATTTTTACAAATATAAAAACAAAAATTTCGTGACAATTGTTTCGCCTTGTTAGGGCATTTTCAAACGAAAGTGAAGATTAGGTGGATTGAATGTCCTTATGTAGTTATATAATTCAAGGTACTTAAGTGAAAAATAAAATTATATTTATGAAGTATAGCATGTACATTAAGCATAATTGTGTAGAATTAAAACTCAAATCAGTGTTTTATTTCTTATATTATAAGTTCAAACATGGAGTTCTACAAAATAAACACCAAATCAATCAATAACATATACTTTCAGTTGTTTTTAAAAAACCCGCCATTGGTTGATTTGCTTACGTTTTCAACAATGTTTTGAGTATGGCCAAATGTTTAAACACAGGCAGAATAGTGAATGTTACACACCGTGTAAAGTGGCCACTAAAACTAGCCAATAACAAGTCATAAGCCTTGTAAATAAATGCCTAGACATCCGTATTCCCTTCTCGAAAATGTTTTTCCTCTCTGTTGCAACAAATTTAGATGCTTACGTTTTGTTTATAATCTAATGTTTTCCCCTTAAAGTTTATGGGTTTTATTTATAAACTTAAGTATAAATACTATTTTGAAATATCAACTGATAAATAAACAATTTGTTTTTTTTAACCGTGAATTTATAAAAAAAAAATGATGACATTATTTAGCACCATTTAATTGATTTCGTAGTACAATTATACAAATAATCAGCTATGATTCAATATAGTCGTAAGGCAAATTATTTGATGGTTTCGAAAACCAATTATTCGATTATTAGAAATGGTTAGTTAATAATTTATAACCGATTATTTGGATTAGTTGTTTATCGCAATATTTCATTAAAAATTGTAATGAATCGAACGAAATAACGCCACTTATAAAGAAATTGACCATTTCCAATTCAATGCGGATTTCATTATTTTTGTTTTATTTGATCAAAAAGCAACAACCGTATCGCAATTTTTTTAAATATTTTTTTTCTCTATCTATTCGTTCTACAGTCGTACCTTCATAAGACGCTATAAGAAAAAAAAAGCAATTGTCATTTGAATTATTTTTTATATGTAGGTACACTGGTACACAGTGTACACACTATTCTTAATTCTATGGTTGCGGCCATTTTAATATCCCTTTCGTGATTTCGTCGATAGTAAATAAAGCATTTATTGCATTCGACACAAATCTCAATAAATGTACCCTTACCAAATAATATCGTGGATTTTTTGTTTTTTACAATATAACACACAAATAAATAGAACAAATTGTAAATCCAATATGGGATTGCTCTGAATTGTTATTTCTCATCAACTTCAGGGTGCCTGGAAGAATGACTAGACAGGTGCCACCGTTTTGTAGCAACAATTCACGGACAGTGTATACTTGTAATGCCATATTAAATAGAGTTCATGAACTCGGCAGTAGTTATTTCCACGTATCTGATATATTTAGTGTAGGGTATTGTTCCCATAGAACAAACCTTTTGAACTTTTTCAAAGATGGTGAATGGTAATTATATTGATTTATTCATGCATTTCATAATGTATACAGTTTTTTGTTCACTTTGCCCAGCTGTATGAAACAGTACTTAGGATTTTTTTGTTGTATTACTGTAGAATATTTTATTATTTAAACTTTCTACTGAATATGCTGTATAATTTTAAGGTTAATTTTTTAAATATAAATCTTGTTTAATTTTTTTTTATAAATCTTGGGTGTAAGGAAATTTATGTTTAAAAAAAATATATTAAGCCAAATATGTTAGTATTATAAATGTTTGTAAAGGCAGATTTGCCGTTTATGTTAATAAAATAAAATAAAATATGTTTTATTGAATCGATAAATACAAATTACAATAAATTGCTGGAAGAATGTCGAATCACACTTAACAAAGAGTATAATCTGTGGCCTTATTATGTAACTAATTCTTTGTATTCATTCGTATCGTATAAGAGGGAACGAGAGCGACACTCGATTTTGATTACGTCAGAGTGAGATGTATATATGACGAACGAACGAACTTACGAAACGAAGTTATGACAGAATATGTTTACTTTGTGTTTGTGCTGATATTAAATATAAAATAAAGCAGTTGTTTGTTAGGCCGGTTGGTACATACTACGACCTTCACTGAAGTTCGAGGTCTCCGGCTGACGAACTTTACATATAGCTAGACGTTCCTACAACCTCCAACAAAAAGCACGTGGTTCTGACTTCTGACTACCTCGCGTTTAAAATGAGAGCTTAAAATAAGATTTTTCCAACGCACTTTTGGGAAATTGTCGGGAGAAAAAAGTTTAGACTTTTATTTTTCTTCAATCAATAAAGGTATCAACACTTTTGCTAGATGCTAATTCTGAATTGCTTGATAAGTTGGAACGATCGCAGAATGATTGTATACGTTATATATTTAATCTTCGACTACATAACCGAGTATCGCACGCAACTACACTGGCTCAGTATCAGGCATAGAAGAAACATTCGCATTCTATCACTTCTCTACAATATTTGAAATAATGTATATCTGAGATCTGAAATCATGTCCATTGATTTCGAAGAAATGTAAGTCTTATAATCAAAGAATCAATGTAATTTGATACTGAAAATACAAATTAATGATATAAATTATAAGAAACATTTAGAGAAAGTAGATTCTTTAGGCTTTTGTTGAACATTTGATGTTTGGATTTGCATCCGTCTGCCTCTGAGATACATATTTAATTGTTCAGTTTCTTTGATAACAAATTGAACATAACTTTTAGGTTAGAAAACTTTTGTTGGATTCATCAATTTATTACAGCTATGATTTACCAAGTACTCGAACGTACGTTCGAAGTTTTCTTCAATTACAATGCACAGCTACTGTAGGGTTTATAATTATAACAAGGGACCTAATGCATATCTACTTGAAGATATTTCGATGATTGTTAACAATATAGTAGAACCTATTACTCAATTTTTAAATTTAAAATCGTTTTTAGCTTATTTATGTTTATGAAAAAGTGTAACAAATTTTAATGTGACTAAAATGTTCATTTTAATTTTGGTTGTATTGTTGTATGGTTGCATTGTATACTTTATCAATGAATAAAGAGGTACTTTCAATCATAAAGGTATTTATGTATGTGCAAATATTACATTGCATATTTTGAAAATAATGTCTGTTCTTTCAATTTCTGGTAGCAGTTTTACTATCACTGACGTATGTACAGTAAATGTACTATGGTGCCGTTCAAAAATCGTCCAATGCATCAAAAACTACATAAACTTCAATTTAAACAATATTGGCGTTCGCTATTACTGTTAATGGTTAATGATTCGTAAAGCACATTAATACGCAGTTTAAATTTTCAATGGAACTAGGAACATATATATTGTATTAAAACTAGCGTGATTTTGCGTTGATTTTCGTGAGATTTTCCACTTTAAATCTGACTCCGAAAACAGCAAAAATCAATGAACAGTAGTTTTTATGTTACGCCCTAAAACGGTTGATACTCGTATGTGGTTGCACCATCACAGATCAGTGCAAATTTCTTTAATAACGATGACCACATACAAGCGATGGCATACTTCGAGATAATAGATTATTCTACCAAAGCCGATAACCGACAAGTTCTAGCAACCGAACAACAAGTTCAAAACAAAAGTGAATGTGGAATGATTAACCTTGGTTCATATTTTAACCGGCTTTTTCAAGATGTATGTCAATCCGATTTTTCGTCTCACAGCGGTTATTTCATAACTGCTTGAGACCAACGAACGACTAAGCAGGACTGCAACAGATTAAAAGGTGTACCGTACCACCATATAGAGCTTGGCTTTAGAATACACACATTTCTTTGCACAAGAATATTAATGAACGGTACGCGAATATAAATATTTAAAAATATCACGAACTGATCCTTTAAACTTTGATATTTTTTATATCGCTAGCCCAAAGCAACAGAGCGATATTTCTGAAGAACTTATTCTGAGATAATCGGACTTTGAGGTGTGCAAAGGGTTTGACTGAACTTAATTATTCGAATTAGATTATGAATACTACATTTTCACATAGGTTAACTACCTAACTTCAATGTTTTATTATTTAAAAACATCAATTTAATTAATTTATTAACATATCTGCGTGTGTATCTCAAAATCGGAACTTGGACTTACAAACGGGAGGTTCCGGGTTCGATTCCCGGTGAGAAAATAAAATAATAAATGTGATTATTCTCAAGCCTGTGTATTATGTGCCGTAATTTACCACTGTAATTGGGCCTCCTGGCCTGTTGTGGTGCAAGAAAAATGCTATCAAGTTCTTATTCACGCAGTTTGGATACTTATACGAATACAATTTTGTTTTTTTTCTTGTTTATATTTAATAATATTGATTTTCTATATTCTACTTTTGATTATTTTGCTGCTTAAATATAGCTGATTTCGTGATATATTACTTTCCACTTCACACTGGTCGTGGTAGTACGTTATATCCTCACGTCACGGTAAAAATTAGGGTGAATTGATATTTTTTAGTGGCCATTCTCTGGTAAAAATCCTGCAAAATAAAATCGAGTGGAGATTAACCGGCCTAGTAGTGTATTGGTGAGTGCATTTACCTGCCATTTAATATATAAAAAATAATAATATAGTACAAATCAATCCGGCTATGTAATATTACAAAATAACTCATTTTATCTCAAATTGACCTATGAATATTTCGGAACGAGCACGTAATTCACTCAATTTAGGTAAAACGAAAATTAATTGCAAATGTTATTTAGAGTTCAACAAAGAATAATACATCTCTCCGCACTCTGCAATAATGTGGTAGATACAAAAATTGACAAACTTCATTGGCTGCTAAAGATATAACATCGTAATATAAAATTTATATTACTGTGGCCGTTATTACAAGTTCCTAACCTAGACAATATTTACAGAAAAATACGATTGAGAACATTACAGAATATCTAATTTATTCTCAATACATTACAAAATATACATAATAAATATAATGATTAAAAAGGAACGAGAAAAAAAAACATGTAAAATGAACATGAATAAAAAAACAAGATACTTCTATGGGTTTTCAAACTTCAGCCAAATACAAGTAGATACATTACATCACCCATACCAATGGAGAAAAAAATTCATGGATTTATTTCTTGAAACTGGCGGGAATCGGACCCGCGACGCCAGTTTCACATTTGGCCGTCTAACCAACTGCACCACGGCGAAATATTATTGTGGTCTTGTTGAGAATCGAACCCTTATTTCCAAGTAATATATTTAGTTTTTAAATATGTCGGTCCGAATACGATTTACACACAGACTTTTTCGTGTATTTTTTTATAGCGGAAAGTTTTAATTTATAATAAAATGTTTTAAAAATCGTAAAGAAAACGATAAATTGTTAATATGAATGGCCTTGAACTGATGTAAACGAAACAAGTTTTGAATCCGGATTTTAGACGCTCATCTTTTTTACAGGTTGGTATAATGAAACTTGAATTCACATCAGACCAAAAATACGAAATAGATTATCGTCCAGTTCGTTAGTAATTCAAGTCCGTAAACGCGAGATTAAAGTTAAGTATGCATTATTGTGTACCTACATTTTTTTTCCCTGTTCAATTCAATTCACCAAATATCTTACAAAATGCCCGAAAAAATATTATTACTATTTGGTCTTGAAATGAGACTTAAAATTGTACAATTACCTATCTTGAAAGGAGAATTTATAGTTTTTAAAAACTTTTCTACTTCAAGTAGAATAAGGATGGTATTACCATCCGTATTCTACCACTATGCCAGGCGTAACTTAATCCCAGGATTATAAATAAGGCCCTGTATCTCTAATCAATAGATCTTCCTGCTTTTCGTAAATCTCTTAGTCATTGGAAATGTTTTGAATGATTTATTACTCAATTATTAATGGAGTAAGTATGTGTTCGGGCGAATAAAAAATACGGTTCTTTGCATAATAGAACATGATTGTACCATATAAACATATCTTTTTGCATGTTTTTTGTTTAACGTTTTATTATACAAATACCTTAACACAATCAAAATGATTTTTTGGAAGAAAACTGCCATACATAAAAAAATGATGAAAATCTGTCTAAACTATCATAAATTCTATCTGCCTTTCGTAATTTACAATTATTATTAATATTTAAAGCATTAACTTTGTGATCAAACATTTTACTAAATGTTATTAAATATTTGTATATAACCACTTACCAACTTTTCTATGTCTACCGGTTTCGAGACGTACCCGTCTCTTCGTCAGGACACCAATTAAGCCAACATGCAAACCAACATGCAAAAGCTACTATACACCTTCACCATAGTTGTTGCACAAAAATATGAAACCAACACGACATGCATTTTAATAAGTACATGCACTGATTAGGACACACATGCACTGATTAAATTATTTTTTTTGCATGCACTGCCACTTTTTTTTCTGCCTTATATTAAATTAAATGTTAAAGTTTTATTTTAGTATTTAAAAAAAAAAAATACAGTTTCTAATACAAATAATAACAAAAGGGAATTCATGTTACCTACACTGTTTGTGTAATTTTAGTTTTTTAAGTGTTTTGATATTTTTTCTCATTAAATTTTAAATATTTGAGTAGGTACGTACATCTGTCTTCTTGTTTCATTAAAGTGAACGACCTGCATACGTAATTAAGTAGACGGTTTATAAAATAAAAATATATTCTTATTGATTTTCCTCTTTGACGACAAACTGCGAATCGTAAAATATTATGTAGGTAGCACACATACATACAATTATTGTCTGCTCTATTAATATTTAATATACAAAATTGTAGTATTATGTAAACTAGTAATATTCAAAAGATTTAAAGTCAAACTGCACTACTGCGGCGCCGCGCGAAAAAAAATGTTTTCAGTGTCGTGTTGTCGCGCAGTGCCGCCTTAGTGCGTTTTGACCTTTAAAGTTTTATTTGAAGTTTCTAAGAACAGCAGTGAAATCAGAAAGCAGATGAGCGTTCTGATCACAGTTTCGCGCATGCGTGGTTCTAATCCTGACCTATTGAGAAGAAGTTGATGTTATTGTGTGTCAGCTGAGTGTTGGGTACGCTTTGTGGTGCTTGTTTAAAATGCCGAATAAAATAAAAAATTCCCGCCGTTTGAGAAATAAGGTCTGTAATTCGTTTCCTTAATGCGGAAAACATTAAATCAGTCCACATTTATCAACAAATCTGTTATGTCTATGGAGAACATGTGATGAATGATTCAATTGAAAGGAGATGGTTAAGACAGTTTAATGAAGGTCGTGATAATGTGCACGGCGAAGAACGAATTGGATATTGACCTTTGATTAGTTTATGCTATTATGAGTTAGCTGTGTGCTGTGTTTGAAATGCCGAATAAATCTAAAAATCCCGCCGCTTTTGAAATAAGGTCTATAATTCATGTAAAACGTGAAATATATAAATAAATGCGAAGAATATTAAACCAGTCAACATTCATCAGCAGATCTGTGATGTGTACGGAGAACATGTGATAAGTGATTCAATGATGAGGAGATGGGTGAGACAGTTCGATGAAGGTCGTAGTAATGTGCACCATGACGAATGAAATGGGCGTCGATCTTTGATTAGTGATGAACTGGTTCGTCAAAATGGACGCCCACTCTTAAATTAAATGAATTATTTTTGACTATGAGTGTATTGTTTAGGATTGATTAACTGTTCACATATTTAGAAATTATGCAAGTAACCTCATATAATTAGTACATAATATGTAGGTATTATGATTGATAAATACTCGACAGTACAAGATGGTATTACGAGCACAACATTTTCAATAACAACAGTCATTTGTTTGAACCATATTGTGATAATAAATTTATATCCAATTTATTGATTGTCATTAATTATGTGCGTTTGTTTGACCAGGGCAAAATAATTACTAAGATAATATTCTTAATAATTTATGCAATACAAGCCAGCACAGCGAAACTTGCTGATAAGCTTCGAGAAAAATTCAAATAATTTATTCTAGTACTATTAACTAAATAATTTATTTAATTTTAAAAAGTTTATAAAAAGACTATGAGATATTTTACTGTAAAAACACCCTTTTAAATAAATATTTCACATCAACCATGTCGGAAATCGAACCTGAGACCTCCTGCACGGTAGGCAAATGCGCTATTCAAAAGAACTATTTAAAGTATCTAAATTCCTAACGCTGCACAGACAGCGAAGTCACCTGCAGGCTTATCCTGTCGCAATTTCGTTTCATAAGATCGTTCGTTCGTCATATATTCATCTCGCTCTAACGCAATCAAAATCATATTTCGCTCTCGTTCCCTCTCATACGATACGAATGAATTTACGAAACAAGTTAGTTACAGAATGAGGCCACTGTTCATAGGACCAAGCGTCTTCAACAACTTGCCGCAAAAGCACATGGAATAAAAAATATATCTCTCATACGATACAAATGAATTCTTACGCTTCAGGTGCCAGTCCAGGGACTATGAAATATTCTTGTGTGAAAACACCCTTTTACATAAATATTTTATATCAACCACGTCGGGAATTGAACCCGAGACCTCTTGCATGGTAGATTACGTACTGATCTTATCTAAACTATAAATATATTTTTTCCAAAAACCTCAACAGTCTTACAATCATTTTGCATTCTCACACTCAAAGACTATGGAATTCACCTTTATTCTCCCACATATACATTTACATTATATATATATGTCGCCGCCAAATAGTTGAATCAGCCACACAATTGGACCGCTAGGCTGTTAATTAAATGCCGTTTTTTTTAGTTTTCTGTCAATTTTAGGCAAAAATTAGTTTCAATGTGATTTTCTCAACCCAACACATCCTTACCTAACCCGGTGGCTGCTGGTGCAGTCATTGCCAAAAGACTAGCTTTCAACCAGTTCAGTTCATTAATTCATTCAATGAACGGCCTAGTCATTCAAGTGAATGCCGGCATTGAATGAACAACTTATCCTTTCAATTGAGTGACTGATTTAACAACTTGGCAGCGACATATACATATTGGCATTGCCACACACGAAATCACACATCTTCACAACACACACTGGAACTCTCACTGGTTCAGTAAAAATATTTTTTCAATAACTAAAATAAATTTGTTACTATGGATGCGGGATTTTCATAAATTTTCATATCATGTTTTTTCTCTTTTTTTATTGCAGTCCAGATGAACGAGGTATTGGGTTAAAGGTCTACTCAGCAGCAGTCCTCATTCTGGACATCTTCATACTTTTCTTCAAAATGGCCATGGCTCATGTAGAATTTATTTACAAAATATTTTCTCCCAAAGAACCTAAATCAGTCAAAGGAGAAATTGTTTTAGTAAGTAACCAAATATTATTTTACTGGAATAATATTATGCAGTGAAATATTTTTAAAATAACTTATTTATACAGTTGGTCATAAAATATTTTAGGATAATAAGTATATTGAGAACATTATTTAATATTTTTGAAGTAGATAGTTAACCCTAACTATTTTATTAATTTATGTATTCATTACATATATATGTATATTAAATAAAAAAGAAGCATGTAGCAATATAGAAAATACTCTTTTTTTTAAATTAACAGTTATTGTAAATGGGGCGGGATTAGGACAAGGATGCATGAAGAGAGGATAATGGGGGGAAGGGAGATGTACATAATAATTATTATAATGTCTATTAAGTTACATAATCCGTTTCCAATCTGACAGAGTGATGTTTGTGTAGTCTATGTCTTTAAATTTAGCATTATTCACTGAAAAAGTCCTACGAAAAAAAGCATTTTTAACGTACAATGTTTTACTTATTGGTACATTAAACAGGTGATACCGTCTACAAATTCTGGCTGGAACATGTATTGTTATTAAACTTGATTTAAATTCTGCACAGTCAACTACTTATTCCTGTCTTAATTTTGTGAAGCAGTATTCGGTCCGCATACCCTCTGCGGTATAGTAGAGAAGTGATTCCTTGGTAGGTGGAGGCAGCGAAAGTTGATACATAAGAAAGACCGGTTTTGTATTTTAGGTATTTTATAAATTTGTTCTGAATGTTGTCTATTCTTGTTTTATATATGGCGTACTGGGGATTCCATATCTGAGACGCGTATTCCAAATGGCTTCTGAAAAACGTATAACATAATGAAATTAGGGTCTTTGCATTATCAAAGTGTTTACTCATTCGAATTATGAAACCTTACATGCTCATTGCTTTGGAGGTAATTTTATTGATATGCGATTTAAAAAGTACTTTAGAGTCTAAAACAATCCCAAGATCTTTAATTTCGTGCTTTCTCATTAGTACACTATTGTTTAGTTTGTATTTAAAACAGACACATTTAAAAACAGTTTATTTTCAATACCTACATACATCATACTTTTAATACCTACATAGAAATGAATATTTCAATGGCATAAAAAATACTGAATAATATCAGAAATCATAATTTATTCATTTTAAGCTTTTCAATATGAGCATTATTGTATTACTCTTTTCTTTCAAAATTCAATAAGCCTTTCATACAAATGTTTAATAATTATTACAAAATTAAGTATTTAATAAATTTATATATTCTGTGAATAGGTTACAGGATCTGGACACGGAATTGGCAAGGAGCTTAGTTTACAGTTCTCTGCCCTGGGAAGTACAATAGTCTGCGTTGACATTAATGAGACTGGAAATGTTCAGACAGTATTGGAAATCAAAGCAAATGGCGGGAAAGCATTTTCCTACAAGTATGTTTTAAAATATTTTGCAAGATTTCTAACTTATCTGCAATTCATCCTTTTTTACTGTCAATCGATACCTAAAATGTGCATAGTATATCCAATACCTACGTATTACCTGACACAAAAACCCTAGGAAACAAAAAAACACAAAACTGGGTTAAAAAACACAATTGCAGAAGACATAATTTCTCAGTTAGTTCTCACATGTTGATCAAAATAGTGGAACTCTTGATAAAGATTTGCCTATTCAGACAGTCAATTGCTTTACCAAATATCATTTCAAAGTAGGTGTAGGTTATTTAATAAACTAGATATTACATTTCTCAGCAATGCACTCTGTTAAAAAAACACTAAAAGTAATTATAACAACAATAAAATTGGTAAACTGGGATATAATAATATCTGAAAGGACTTAATTAACCTTTAAATATTACTGATGAATCCATCTTGTTTTATTTTATCAGAACATACATTTGTAGAGACAAATATTTAAAAAAATGTTTGTAACATCATATTGCCTATAAAGCAGGAACGTGTGGTATAATTTGATCAATGTTTGTTTCAGGTGTGATGTTTCAAATCGTGAAAAAGTTATGGAAATGGCTGAACGAATTAAAAAGGAAGTGGGAGAAGTGTCAATACTAGTAAACAATGCTGGTATAATGCCCTGTAAAAAGTTTTTAGAGCACAAAGAAGATGAGATTAGAAAAATGTTTGGTGTCAATGTGTTTGCTCACTTCTGGGTAAATAATATTTCACAAAATTTTCATATTCATTACTTTATAACTTGGCTTTGAAACGCCATTTTTATTTGTTTATATTGTGCATTCATTGATAGCAAAGAATATTGTTGTCAAATCTTTTATAAGCAGACATGTAATTTGAATAAATGCATTATGAATATACTTAGCTACTAAGATGTATATTGTATATATTATATATATATATAATATGCAATAGGAACCTTCTGTGCATTTTCTTAGTACAACATTAAGTTATAGTTTACTTATTAGATGTCAATGAGGAAGTTTAGTGATTTAAAAATATAAAAAAATATTTGTCAATAGACTACCAAACTAAGCCAAAAAAATATTATTTTCATTTTTATGTATCATATTATCAGAACTATGATTTTTTAAAGTTTTGTGATTTTAAAATTACTCCACCTGTGACGTCTCAAGTTCTTTATGGTGAGTTATCCTGATTGGTGGGTTGGCTTTCCGGTAAGAGGAAATCTATCATAAAACTCTGTCATTGGTTGGTTTCGGAGAACTAGTGACATTTTTTTGACACGTATTTTGAATCGGGTTGTGGTCCTGTGGCTAGTGTCTCGAACTCACGAACCAAAGGTCCGTGGTTCGAATCCTACTTTAACCCAACTTGATTCCCATTTTCTAATAGTGAGTTATTTACAACTCGTTGAAAATGGCCCTCAAAATGAAATATTTGGGTAAATCATAAGAACGCAAATATTTCTTGTTATTAAAAAAAAAAACATTGTTCAGAGTAGTTCATTTTTATCAATTTTTTCATACATTATTGAGAAACTTCACCTTAATGGTCTAATTTTAACTACACCTAAGAAAACATTTTTTCCTTCCTTCCTCTTTTATTTTATTTTATTTGTTAGTACTTTTTTGTGCTGGATTTATCATGGCATTTTTAATTTACATTGTTTTTCTATCCAATCCTCAGTAGATTTTATTTGTTTTGGTAATATTTTTTTATTTATGTAAGCTTATGAATATGCCAAAATTGTTTCTTTTTAAATTTACAGATGATTGAAGCATTCTTGCCAAGTATGATGAGTAGAAATCATGGCCATATCGTAGCTCTGTCATCCATGGCTGGTGTAGTTGGTCTAACTAATCTTGTGCCATACTGTGGATCTAAGTTTGCTGTAAGAGGAATCATGGAAGCTCTTGGAAATGAAATAAATGATGATTCTAGGATGCTTAATGTTTGTATATCCTTTAATATAGAATATAGTTTTTTTTAATGAATAGATAAATTAATAATATAATATTATTATTTTGTGAATTATTTTATTTATTTATTAATAATTGTAAATGTTTTATTTACACACACAATTAAACTAAGTACTACACAAAAAAAAGAGTGAAGCTTTTGTAGTTGGTGTGAGACATAAACTAATTTACAATCTATGTTATTAAATAAAAATAGGTATACAAAAGATCATATGTGTAACATAGTGATAAGTAACAGATTACTAGCGAGTTGCTAACCAAAATAATATGAAGAAATTAACATCAAATCGTTGTGTTTCTTTTACAAGTTGATAACTACATTTTTTTTAATGAGATTTATCAGAATGGCACCAAATAATCTTTGTTAAAAAAGTATTTAAAGATATATTGTATTTTACCAACACAAAATATAATGTTTTATTATATTCTGATTGTGTTTTTATTTAAATTGTTGAAGTGGGGTGAGCTTTTAACGGCAATATGTCACAGTTAGTGAAACGTTAGTTACCAACTTGTGTCAAAAACCCGAAAAAATATTGTAAATAAAAAAATAAAAAATTTTCTTTGCTTTTTCTACGGCCGTGAGAGCGTGGCTTTTAAATATAATAATATAATATAATATCAGCTTGAATTCAGTTATGCACCTTGACATTTTTTTTGCAAATTGTTAAATAAGTTTATTCCTTGATATATGAAACTATATGACAATTAAATAAATATTCCTTAGATAACTTTACCATAAAAAAAAACTTATGGTAAGCAATACCTAAAGGTTTTCTGAATTGACTAAATATAATGTTTGTTAATTCGAATTAAACAGTTATTAAAGGCGTCAATAGGTACAATAAAAATATTTGGCGAAGGTACTTAGTTAAAAAAATTCATCCAAATACCAGTCACATTTTTTGTTTACAAATATTTTGTTATATGCTCTAAATAAAAGTTATCGTTCTTTTTTCAGATTAAGACCACAACCATCTACCCATACATTGTGGACACTGGATTATGCCAGAAACCTAAAATACGTTTCCCTAGTTTATTAAGTATAGTCAAACCGAAAGAAGCCGCTACTGAAATCATCGATGCCATGAGAAGAGAGAAACTAGAACATTCTATTCCATTTACTATGCTGGCTTTAAATAATTTTTGCAGGGTCCAGCCTAACAAATTAGGAATGGTACTTAAAGAATTTATAGACAGTGGATTAGAAGCTCACGATTCGTGATTTAATAAATTTTAATGCCATAAGAATCAAATGTGAATAAAATATGTGTTAAAATAATTAGTAGAGTACATGTAAAATATTTTTGATAAATATGAACCATATCAAGGGTTGAGATTTTGTTATCATATAGAAATAATAAGTATATATATATATATATATATATATATATTAAAAGGTATGTATCAGAATTATTATAAAATATAAGTACTTACCTCCAGATATCTATTTCCGTGGTGCAGTGGTTCAGGGATGTTACAAATGTGGATTTTACTGACATCTGCAGATGCGGATTTTTTATGTCCAAGTCTGCAGATGCTAATGTGCAAATAATAAAAAGAATACTAATATTTTTTACAATAAATGTGACATTTTTGTGATGTCTTACAGGTTAAAATTTTACGACTCAAGCATAGAATTATTGCGTGGGAGGAGCAAATGATCAATAAAAGTAATACAAAGAACTATCATTAACATAATATCTAAAAAATATCAACTTTCTCAACACAAACAGTTATCTCTAAATTCTCTCATAACGTCACAACTTTGACTTCTATTACATGTGCATTGGCTAAAACTTTGCTTCAATCCATAGGATGCAGACATCTGTAACATCCTTGATCTGGTGTGAGATTTTCTAGGGCGTATTAGTTCCAATGTAACATTGAATTTTTAAAAAAATACATACTTACTTACCTAATAGGCGAAAATATAAACAAATGATATATAAACTTTAGGTATTTATATGAAATATAAATTTAAGATGAAAATGTGATAAGCAAATAAATGTTTTATAAATTATAACATGCTGACTTTCTTTATGTTTTGTGAAATTAATTATACCCTTTAATTGAGTGTAGGTTAACGTTAAATAAATAAATACAATAGATGTCATTAACTGATTGGCCAGTTATGATATTCTTTAAGTCTCTTTTTATATGAAATATGATTCTGAGCTATCTCAGCGGGGGGCAATTACAATCGAAAGATATGCTAGACATACCTTCACTATGACAGTATAGTTGAAGATAAATTCTCCGTTGTGATCACAAAGATAGACTACCGATCTTCAAGGGGACACGTACCACAAGGTACACATATAGGGATGCATGCGATATATCAATGTTTTGAAAACATCGATTAAAAACATCTATGTATAATTGTATTCATATTTGTATTTAGAAAAAAAAGTTTTTTCGTGACGCTTTTCCACGGCGGTGTTGTTACATAAAAAATAAATATTACAGTAATTTTGTTTTATTCCGAATCAAGCATTTTGAATATTTGTGGAAATCCTTAAAAATATTATAAATCTGGTTTTTTCATGTGGTTTCTTATATATTATATTATGTGGTGTATAAAAATCATCATCATTCTCTTTCCGCACCCAATGGTGCATAGGGCACGGCATTAGTGTACAAATCGCAGCGTACCTTGATCATTTTTTTTACATGGAGGAAGATGATCAGTCTTACGTTACAGGTACAGGACTATGAAGTATTCTAGTGTAAAACACCTTTTAAAAAAAATCTTTCATGTCAACCATGTTGGGAATCGAACCCGAGACCTCTCGCATGGTAGGAAAATGCGCTGACCACTACACCACGAGGCTGACTATATAGTATAAGAGTACTTTAAATTTACTTTTTCGAAAGTGAAGCAAGTATCAAAAACATTGAATATGGATAAAATATTTATTTATTCAATTTTAATAAAAAACATTGCAGTTTTTCAACATTGTTTTGAATATAGTGCTTTTTTATTCAATTTACTCATTGAAAATTTTTTTAACTCACTTTTATTGCATCTAGAATTTTTGAAATACACAGAGAGATCTTAATTCTGATAAATACATAGATGTTACAAAAACATATTAAAAAACATCTTTGTTAAATTTATTTTCAAATGGCTTTTCACATAATTTATTATTAAAGAAATGTTATTTCTCATGAAAATTTTTTATATTTGGGTAAAACTGTTTTTTGTAGTACCTAGGTGCCTATGTATGGTTTAACATTATTTATGTATTTTAACCCATTTTTATCCTGAGATATCAATGTTCTTGTAGGCAATTGGATTTGGATTGTTGGATTCTTATATATGCGCCCTAAAATAGGATACCTTCACTATGATGGTAAAGTTGAAGATAAATTCTTCGCACAGATTCTATTATATACTATTTGAAAATTCACCAGAGCAATTGCAATACTGACTGTATCTTCAGGTTTTGAGTTCAGTACATCGATATGTACCAATGGTACTAGTACCCCACGATACACATTATCTAAGGACTTTCTGCTAAGTTGCGATTTATTTAAATTTTAAATCGTATTGAGGTAAGTACTTTTAATAAAGACTTCAAAAGAAAAAAAAAATATTTTACCGATTCTTTTTTTCCATCGATAGTTTTATCTTCCTGAAAACGCGTAGTAACACGCAAGTAAATTAGAATTCATTACGCTAAGGTAGGTAGAGATAGTAGGAAAGTCAAAAGTGGGTACCGTCTCGATATTAAGTACCGATGAAGATAGCAATTGTAATCGCGGCCCAAAGACAAGCGTAGAATTATTTGTTACCCCTCAGAACATTGGCTGATACGAAAAGAATAGGTACCTACATAAAAATAATTAATTAATTGCCATAAAAAAATGGCACCCTAGTGGTACCTTTACAACAATTTGTATGGGGGTTAGTCTAATATTATGATAAAACGATTTCTTCTATCCCAAAATAAATTTATCTCCTGAAAATATTTTTTTTTTCACTGCACCTCATTTCAAGTACAACTATTTAAATATGCTTCACCTTTCTACAATATTCAGGTTTTTAGTTTGGATCCAAATATGGTCACTATCTATGGGCAGTGATCACGGCTCATTGGCTCCAAGTTTGACTATGACCAACTGTGACTAGATATTTCGAATAGAGATGAAAATAATCTACTAAATTTACTAATCGAATGATTAGTAATCGAATGAAGAAAATAATCGAATTAATCATTCGAATGAATCATTTATTTCTGGTCTATACCATGCTATCATAGACAATAGACACAGAAATTTATTCAAAGACAAACTCCGTTTTTCGGGAGAAATATCCATGCTTTGGGAATGTTAGGTACTTTTTTTTTCTTTATAAGAAAAAGAGACTTCTACCAAAATGTGATAACATCGGCCAAAAACAAGTGACATAGATTTACAAATTAAAATTAAAAACAACACAAATATAAAGGAATAACAATATGAACACAAGCAAAAAACGATACCTACACTGTATGAAAACTTAGAGTTGGTTACATTCTAGAATATTTTCAACTGTTTTGAATTTTTATTTTACTTAAACAAATAATATTATGTGAAAAACAGAAGTCACGTTTCTAATACGGATTTTATTTCTAGAAAGCCGGAACGTAAATATAAAAAAAGTCGTGTGTTAATTGTATGTAACCCTAATAAAAAAGTAATTCAAATTTTTTTTTTTTTAAAAAACAAATTAATACGGATTTTCAAACAAACAAATGGGAAAATGGAGACATGGTTTGAAAATCAAAAAATACCACCCGTAGAGCAACAAATTATAAATCTACATAGGAGATGATTTTCTCAAAAATGGCGCTATATAAATTATCCTAACATTAGGTACGTCAGTTTGTTTTTTTTAAAACTATGGCAATAATAATAATAATGTAAACCATGATCCTTACTTTATGGTAGTTAGAATATTTACATGGGTATAATTATAGTCTGTGGTTATCATTACTTGACATAACCTAATATTTATCTGCCAAAGAAAGGATGAAAATTTAAATATTTTTGTTTCATATTTATTGTTAAGGTCCTTAGAGTATATACTTTAGGTCACGCATGTAAAACTACAATCAGCTGTTATTGTGTTGATATTTCAGATCGGATGGATTTGATATAAATTTTATTATTATTCAGTACACAAATAGGCTAGCAGCAGACCTATAAACAAACGTCACTTTATTTTATTGTTATTGTAAAATGATGCACTTTATATATTAATTATATTAATATACATTTTTATTTTATCTGTGCTGACATAACTACAAAAAAACAAAAGCATTTTATATAAACTATCACGTCCGCCAGATCCCAGCGCCCATTACGTAATAACGAATTAGTTGGAGATGAAAGTAGTCGATGAAAGTAGTTGGCGTAAAGCTCGCCCATTGGTCCATTTGTAGTCGAATGAATTTAACGCACGCCTATTGGTCTATTTGTAGTCGGGTGAATTCATTAGTTTGGAAATTACTAATTCATTCGATGGTCGGCGTGAGACTCGCCCATTGGTCTATTTCTAGTCGAATGAATTTAACGCACGCCTATTGGTCTATTTGTAGTCTAGTGAATTCATTCTTCTTCTTCTTCGTATTGTCATGGCCGTTAGTAATATAATACGTACAAGTTAGTATGTTAGTATTTAATATAATATATACATATAATAATAAAACATATTTACAGCTTTACACCATTTACAAGTAGATATTTACATAGTTTTTTTAAATACACGTTTATTGGGTGGGGACAGGAGAGTTAGAATATGAATAGGGAATGAGATATTCGGTCGGATAGGAAATTAGGATAACAATCATTTATGGGGCATCCAAAAAAAAAATGGTTTCAATCTTCCTCATCTAGCTGACATTCGCAAATGGCAGAGTCCCGGACATGGATTCTGAACAGGTGAGAACCATTGCAGCAGTGCCCAACACGCATTCTACATATGGAGGATGTCTCAAACTTGTTCAGAATCACTTTGGAAAACCAAGGCTTTTCTGATACATTTTGTTTCAGTTGGAAAAGATGTTTACCCTTGGCTTGGGAGGAGGCTACCCAATATTCTGAGTGAAATCATTCGACTACATTACTGCATTCGGGCTTTCAGTCGACTACATTTACCCATCTAATGTAGTCGACTACTTTCATCGGTAATTTCGAAGGTGTTGCAATTACAGTAATCTATGCTTTGTCTATGATTTGACAACAACTGTCAATTTTGACATAGTTGTGTAATCTTGTTGTTTTTGTAACTTATTTAATATTTTGAATTTCGGTCAGTTTTCCAGCAGTTATTAATCAATTATTTTTTTTACTGCGCTGTTGTTTTAAAAATGGAGATCGCTTCGAGTTCTTTAAATATCGAATGCTTTGAAAAATGTTGCAGACTTTGCTTGTCACAGTCTGAAACACTTTTATCCATATTTGAAAATATCAACAACTTCCCATTAGCGTTGTCTACTTGCCTCTCGATTGAAGCTACTTGTGAAGATTTACTTCCTAAAAATATTTGTTGTAAGTGTGCTCAGCAACTAAATGATTTTTATACTTTTTATATTAATTCAAAATGCTGTGAACGTTGGCTGCTGGAAAACTTAACCAATGAAGCTGCACAAATCGACACTTCATTAATAGCAAAACAAATATCCAATCGGGAACAGCAGAAATCTCCTTGTGAAAGCGAATTTTTAGCTGAATTTCTTGATAGCAGCAATAATTCATTTGACATGGAACTTCTAACCGGTGACAATACATTGAACGCCTTGGAATATTTCGCTGGAGAGAATCACATTTCTACTAATAAATTAGCCAGCGGCGGCATAAAAGTTACTAAAGTTACCAACGTGAAAGACTGTTCAACTGATCCACCAGATGATTCATACGAAATACATATGGAAATTGATGTTTTAGACTCTGATTTAGATATTGTGAATGAGCTTTTATCGAAGCAGTCAAGATCTACTCCTTGTTCTGTTACTACCAAAGAAACTGATAGTAGTGAAAGTTACTCGTGTATGTCCTGTAAAATTATATTTAATGATTTCGAAAAACTGGCCAACCACATGGGAAGCTGTGAAGCGCTAAAGCGAACATGTGTGGATTGCGGGAGCTTATTCCAATCGAAAGAACGGATGTTGAAGCATCGGACTATACACAACAATGTACAGGCATGTTCTTGCAAGCATTGTGGTAAATCATTTCTAGGCGTTGACAGATTAAATCAGCATATAGAAAAATGTCATTCTGACTTTGTTGCCAATAGTGGATGTGTTTACAAGTGTCGTGAATGTGGAGACATATTTATTTCTAAAGACAAACTTTATACGCACGCCAAATCCCACGTCAAATTAAAATCTCGAGCAACCTACGATAAATTTACTTGCGAGGATTGTGGAAATGGTTACGCTAGTAAAGCCAATTTACAAAATCATAGGAAAGTGAAACATGGAGATAATCAGTTCACTGACGATGGTTCCTCTATTTATAGATGTAAAGTCTGCTCTAAAATATTTCTTTGCCGAAATGAACTATATTTACACATAAAGCACCACACTAATATTTTGGAAAATACTCAGCACCTGTGTGATACTTGTGGAAAGAGTTTAAATTCATACAACTCTCTGTCTCGTCATGTTTTATCACATATTGGAAACAAATTTGAATGTAGTATTTGCAAAAGACAGTTTATAAATTGTAGTCTGTTGAAAAAGCACCTGAGTAGCCATGAAATTGAAACACAAGTTTGTGAAATTTGTGGACTTATATTCTCTAACGATGTCCTACTGAATATTCACCGTGATGAACATAATTCGATTTATAGCGAATCATTGTAAAATTTGTATTAAACCAAATAGTGATTTATTTTTATAATAATAATTGTCCCATACTGCTTGATTAAATAAATGTTCATGAAATAATACCTATTTTTATTTTATTCAATTGCAGAGTTCAATCCTAATGATTGCAGTATTTTTTACCTTACTTGGTTTAGTTTTTTAAATTATTTTTTTATCAACACTAGTGAGTAACGTTTATTAAAAAACCAGTAACCAAAAAAATCTGTATCCCTGTATTGCTTTGCAACAACTTAAGTTTAGTATTTATAGGTATGTACATCAAAATACGATTAGTACTCTTAGTACTGCATAATATATTTATCTGAAAAAAAAATTCTTTCATATTTTTTCCAGTGCTGAAATATTTATTTAAAAGGCTGTTTTGAAACTGGAATATTCCATAGTCCCTGAAGTGGCACCTGAAGAGTAAGACTGATCATCTTACCTTTATGTAACAAAAATTATCAAAATACGCTGCGGTTGCGATACCAATGCAGTGCCCTATGTGCCAATAGGTGCGGAAAGGGAATTATGAACAATGAGTGCAAATAATTAGTTTAAATATTTTTGTTTTTAAGTAGACCAAAAAATTAGTAAAAAAATATGTATCGTATTATCAGCGCTATGATTTTATAAAGTTTTGTATTTTTGACATTACTCCGCGTGTGACATCTCAAATTCTCTTCCCCTTCTTCTCGATGAGCCCTACCGATTGGTCAGTTGACTTTGAGGAAATCTATTACTCTCTTATCATTGGCTGATTTGGAAAAGCTAGTGATGTCATTCAATGTAGTTCGTTTTTATTGAAGTTTTTTTTTTTTCACACATTTTCAAGAAACTTTGTTATACAATTTAATTTTCTTACTAACACGCACGCAAGAATTTTTTTATTTATATTCGATTTCCCGTAGGGGAATCCGTCCTCATCACCTATCTATGCAAAAATCATGTCTGTTGTTTCAATCGGCCTCGTGGTGTAGTGGTCAGCTCGTTTGCCTACCATGCGAGAGGTCTCGGGTTCGATTCCCGACATGGTTTAAATGAAATATTTATTTAAAGGGCGTTTTTACACTATAATATTTCATGGTCCCTGGACTGGTACCTGGGCCTCGATTATGATGGGAAGATAAAATTTATCTTCAAGTTTATGTACAAAGTAAAATTAAGTTTTCTGCATGAAAAATAGAATATGTTTACACTTTTTTTTTCTTAACATGTTTAATTACTAGTAAAGCTAGGGTTTCCTTGGACAGCGGTGCCCGTATTTTAACGGCCGTAGTGAACGGTGATGCAGTGGACAGCCGTCGTAACGGTAACTAGAGTGTGGTTTCATAGGAAAACGGTGTTATCAACACCATTCAACACCGTTTCCTTAGGAAACCACTCTCTAGTCGACGTTACGACGGCTGTCCACTGCATCACCGTTCACTACGGCCGTTAAAATACGGGCACCGCTGTCCTAGGAAACCCTAGCTTTACCGACGAAGATACTAGGAATTTTCATACAAATATACACGTACATAAATACCGATTTTACTTATACCGTCTTAGTACTCCGTATATACCGATGAAGGTAACAGTGTATAATCGCGGCCCTGAAGCGTAAGACTGAACATCTTACCCTCATGTTACAAAAATGATTAATATAGGCTACGATTGGTGTACCAATGCAATTCCCTATGCACCATTAGGTACGGAAAGGGAATGATGATGATTATGTTGTTTCATAGACAAGAAGATTATTAAACAGTATTAATTATTTATTGTCTTTGATTCAATCTGACGTTTGGGGCGTTTTTGACGTTTGACATTAGTTTGTTGTTTTTTGTGAGAAAGAGGGTCTGCTCCGGGTGCGAACTAACGATGTAAATTTTAATAAAAATAAATAGCTCGCAACTATGTTGGAGAAAATAATGATCTAAGGAAATCAACATAGTTTTAATTCATCAGTTGTCCTTTGACTCGTGAAATATATGTTGTTTTTATTTTGAACAATATTTGATAATTTATCAAAATGGAAAATGATTCTGATTCTGATCAGCAATGCGATCCCCATGAACTTCTTTTGTATGCAGCCCGAAACGGAGATGTAACAGTAGTTCAAAATTTACTTGAAGATAGGCAAAACAGAAGAATTCAATTGGATATAAGTTGCAAAGGTTTGTATAAATGCCTTATCCATTTTAAAACCTAACTGAATAATATATTATTCTCCATGTATTCATTATAAAATAGATATTAATATCAAACTCGTTATATTGATTAATGCTTGTATTAATAAGCAAAAATTAATTGAAGTTAAAATCTCATTTAAATTGATCTATAGCAATTTCTAAAGAAAAAAACTTTACTCACTCAGAGCCAGTGCTCATAAAGTGGTTAACATACAATTGCAATGTTTGTCGGTAGTATTATTTATTTATGTTACAATTGTAGTCTGCATTACTTTGCGGGTTGTTTAACCCATCGTGTAATGCAGACTGTAAATATAAGGTAGAAGTTAATGAATAGAAGGCAGATAGCTGCTAAACTGCCGATATGTACAGAACAATAAAATTAATAATTACTTCCCACATTTCTAATTTCTAAGTGTTTTTATTAATTTAATGAATTTAATAATAATTGGGTATTAAAGTAATAATCACAACGTAAATAAATGGTAAATTATGTTAGTATTTCAGTTAAACATTCCACTTCAAAGCGATTTTTTAAAATATCATATAATTCACCCCATTTTGTTTCATATTGAATACTATTATCAATAGGTAATCATATAATTCTACTAACACAATAAAAATAATATTTCAATTTAATAATATTGACGGTTTTTAAATCTTATATTTGAAAAAAAAATCTAGTTCATCTGATGATGTAATATTATAATAAGTATGATGTTAACATAATATAACAGAGATGAAGAACATTTTAGAAAAGGGAATATAAAAGTCTAGGCATCCACAGGGCTTATGACCTGTCATTGGCTGACTCTCGCTTCTGAGGTATTTAACTTCACAAACGTCAGCAGATGGAAGAATCGAAGAAATATTGATGTTCAAATAAAGGCAGAATGGTGAATGTTACACAGTGTGTAAAGTGGCCCCTTAAACCAGCCAATGACAGGTCGTAAGCCCTGTGGATGCCTTGACTTCTATTTTCCCTTCTCTAAAATGTTCTTTTGATTTTTTTTTTTTTTTTTAATTTAGACAAACTCAAAACATTGTTGATAAGTATGATGGAATGGTTTTTGGCTGTTTAGAACGGGGTTTACGACCCTAATAGGTTTTTTAAAGTATACAAAAATACATTTGATTTGTTATTTATAATTATTGTTATATCTGAGAAACACTATATTGAAAATGTATAAATAAATTATAAAAAAATGCTGTGCTTTTAATAATGCCATTATTTTTTTAAATTACTTTCTTCAGGTAAAGCCAAGAGTAACTTAGGATGGACACCTCTTCATTTAGCGACATATTTTGGGCACTCGGAGGTAGCTAACCTACTGCTAACCCATGGAGCTGATGGAAATGTTCCAAATGATGCTGGAGATACCCCATTACATAAAGCAGCCTTTATTGGACACGAAGCAAGTACCTTTTACATTAATTTGATAATGGCCCTGTTAATTTATTACTTCTATATTCCCGATAAAATTTATGTACAAGTATTTTATATTTATGACATATTTTAATATGTTACTACCGTTTTATACTACACTGTACAAAAAATTTCGATTTACTTATCTTATCTTTACTCCATTAGGTAAACTATTTTTTTTATCACCTTTTTACATTTATATGATTTTTTTCTCAATTTTATTTTGTCACTTTTCCAAGTATTATTATAATATCAATAAAAAAAGAGTAAATAAGAAACAAAGATGGTTCTTTGTTTTCTGTACTGTGTTTGAATATTTACATATTATACTGATGATGTTAAAGCCTAAAAACAAAAGTTAAAATTACTGATGTTTAAAACTTCATATTACTGAACAAAAGACTCCAGTATTTTTTTAAGCTACAAAAGTAATTTCATTTGACGGCCTCTGTGGTGTAATGGTTAAGATGCTTGACAATGTGATTTTTCTCACGTCTAGGCGTATTGTGCCATAATTCACCACTGCAGGGTGTAGCCTATTGTACTGCAAAAAAAAACAAATGCAAATTTATGCTTTATGTCATCTCAAATAATACTAATTTTCTCGTATCTTCTATTGTTCTAATAATACAATTGCAGGAATTGTTGATTCTTCTTCTCCGACATGGGGTGACAGTGTCTGTTATGAATGGTGAAGGAAAAGTCCCACGGGATTTATCCAAAACTCAGGATATTCACAAACTACTACTCGCTGCCGAGAATAATGAGCAGAGGGAAAGAGAACTCAAACTTTTGGCTGCCGCCAGAGAAGGGGATGTGGAGAATATTAATAAACTGGTAATTGAATTTGACAAATTAATTCAACTGTACTGTCACGCGGATAACTACATTATTCTCAACAGATAACTACATTATTCTCAATCTCATAGATACACTAGAATGTAAATTGTTAGTTGGCGGTCTCTGTGGTGTAATGGCTAACACGCGTGACTCACGCATGTAAGGCTCCTTGCTCTGCTCCCGGTGAGAACACATAGATTAAATATGATTTTTCTCAAGCCTGGGTGTTCTGTGCATAAATATACTACTGTAATTGGGCCTTCTGACCTGTTGTTGTGGCGTAAAAGAAAAGTAAAATAAGATATGATTGTGACAACTTACTGATAATAATGGTAAATGAACAAGTAATTTTTTTTATAACGACCTGCAGTGATATTAGCCAGAAACAAAACATACCATAACTTCTAATTTTAAGAAGCAGCAAAATAGTATTACAGAAAACAAAACAAATAGAACGAAGAAATCAGATACATAATCAAAATGCGTAAAACATAATTGATACCTTTTAAAAAAATATGTATGTATGAAAATTTTAGGTTTTTTTTCATTTATTCTTAATTTGAACACTTTTTTTATATAAAGTAGGGACTATCCAAAATGACTGCCTGCTGTCCGGGATCTGCCACACAGACAATCTTTACATTTTTTTAGTTTTATTAAGTAATGTTTTTTAATAATGATTTATTGAATAAAACTTAGAATGATGATGATATTGTTTTGTTTTTTTAATTATTTTGTTTTATAAGAAAATTAATTTGTGCAGGTAAAATGTGAGCATTGTCACTTGAAACATAAAATGTCCCCACATTTTTTTTCTTAAGTATGTTTTATTGGAAAAGAAACAAAAAAGTATGCTTCTATGGTCCTAATTTGAAATTCTAATAGTTTTATTTTGTTTTTTTCTAGCTTCTTTTCTCTGTGTGGGGGTGCATGTTGTGATTTCACATAATTTTTTGCTATTTATAAGTATGTATTATTTTATATGAAATAATTTACTATCAAATAATGTTGCTGTGTACAGTTTAACAACCTTTACTGTTTATCTTTTTTTTTTATTGTGTTTTGCCGTAAATAACTACATATTTATCTTATTTAACCTTTAACTGTTACAGTAATATAAAATATCAGTATATTCCTGTGGTTGATAAATTATTTTTATGTTTGTGTGTTATGTAGATATGACTCATTTTAGGCTAAATATAACATTATTAAAGATTAAGTTTTGATGTTTTATACATTTTAATGATGGAATATGGTAAATTGAATTATAAAATAATGTTATTTGCATTTATAAATTCTCTACATAAATATATGTTTGATAGACTTTTCAGACACAAATATTCAGGATGAAGTTATATTTAATAAAGAAAAATTCCGAATCATTTTTTTTTTACAGATAAATTTTCTTGGCACAGGTTCCCCCTGTGGGGGCACATTATTTTTCAAATACGTAAAAAATTAAAGATCAGTAAAATAAATATATAAAAATTCGAATTAAAAAAAATATTATTTATGATGTGGAAGTTTAATATTTGTTTTATCATTGTACTATGAATGTAACCGAAAATAAGTTTTCATTATTTTTTACTTCATTTTGACCCCACTATTATTTTAGAAGATTTAGATTTTTTTTAAATCCCGTTATTATTTTTACTGTGATATCACTTTTACCTCCTAGTTCTACTAAATCTAAGGAATTTTTCCAAACTAACTTTTCTAATTGGCAAACTATGAGGGTAGGCTGAAAGGTAATGCACACATGCTTATAGAACACAAACAAAAACTAATATCAAAATCGGGCTAAAAGTACATTAAGGTACAATTCTTAAGCTTATTTGTTTTTCAACATAGTCCCGTTAAGCCTAACACATTTCTCCCGGCATTTAACATGTTTTTTTCATTCCGTCACTGAAAAATTCTTCTGACTTTTCTCAAATCCAGGACTCGATAGCTGCCTTCACCTCATCGTCCAAGGTGTAATGATTATCCCTGCAGTCTCTCTTAAGTAGAGGGAAAAAAAATAGCAAGGTACAAGATCGGGGGAGTAAGGAGGGTGTGGAATCGGTTCAAACTTCAGGTTTCAAAGAGCCTCTTCAGTTGTCGAGTTGTGTTGAGCGTTGATTTTATGGTATCCTAATTTTTTAATAATGAAGCCGGCAGATTCTTTGGATATACCAATATAGTTTTCGATACGCTTTTAAGTGATTCGCCGACCATTTGAATCCATACTTCGACGAATTTGCACTGTTTATCTTCTGTGGCAGTAATCAAACGTCCGCTGCATGTTTCATCAACAATTATGACTTTTCCAGGCTCGCAACTACAAAGTTTTACTACCCATCAAATTTCAGTAGACCTATCAACAATATCGTCACTATAAATAGCCCTTAAACGACGATGAATCTCAGAAGGAGTCACTTTTTCCGTATTGAAAAATTTGATAACAGCACGCTGTTTGACTCGCGTTAAAATAGCACTAGAACATGCCTCCATACTTCCGCTTCTCAAAATACACTGAATGAATGTAACATCTTCAAACCTGCTCATGCGTATAGAGGGGAATGTTACTTCCACATGCCACCTAGCGCGCTAAGGGTCACTTCGTTGGCGTTCTACAAGCATGCGTGCATTCGTTTTCAGCCTACCATCGCAATTTGTGCATGTTTTTATTATAAAATTAAATAAATTTACGCAAAAACAGTAAGGATTTAGAATTAGATACTATACAATAGTAATTGAATTAAATTATTTTTGTCTGAAGGACCTTTTTGCCAAGTGTTACTGAATAAATACAAGAATTTATATATTTGCGTTATTTTAACTTGAGCTATTCAAATTTGCGGATTTAAGTATCACTCATTTTTTATTTCTGTAATAAATTACAATGAACTTCCACCAAGAATTTTCACTTGAAATTGAATTAATGTTTTATTTAGGAGAATTTTCGGCATATGATTAAATGTTCATATTGTTTTAAGAGAAAACCTACAATTTTGAGTAGCACTAAACTTCCTCATTATAATGACGGATTAATGTTTATTTTATATCTATATGTATGTCCATGGTGTGAATGTGGTCTGGACCACGAGACTCCAGGTCGCATATTCTTAAGTTGTCCAATAAAAGACAAAAATAGTATGTACTCCTCCATGAAAAAATATCCCTATCATATTAATTTATCAATCGTTCCTCTCCATCCTTGATCCTGAAATTTTCCACCATATAGGAAACTTCCTGTCAGAATATGAAGTAAATTTTTGTTTTTTTCAATTTCTACCTAATCTAATTCCCTTATTGTATGATATTTTATTCTTCCCTTAATTGCATAAATCATCCTTTTTAGGATGCATTGTCTAGGTATATGGAAAAAAAGTATTATTTAAAGCTAAACTTTACTTGTGCTTTAGTCAATATGTGTTCCCACAACAAACACAAGAGTTTTCTCTTTTTTGGTTTTCATTTGTAATTTTTGCCTTAAATAAAAGAAGTGTTTAATAAAATTTAAAAATTGTTTTGGACAAATTATAGTATTTTTTACATTCCAGTTACGTGATTCACAACCTCCAAATATCAACTGTGTGGATACTCAGGGTAACAGTTGTTTGCATTGTGCTTCTTATAGAGGACACACTCAACTCGCTGTTATTCTGCTTCAGAATGGAATCGATTCTACAATTCGTAACATTAATGGTGAGGAAAGAAATATTTGATACTTATTAACGTAATAATAATCCCCTCTCCTCTCTTCATAGTATAGTATTATTTTTTAATATATTTTTATTTTGTTGATCTTTGTTTTTATTTTTTGTATAAAATTGTTAGTTTCAATATGTCCATGTATTTGTAATTTTCTCAAACTGAACGGTTTGGGCAGGTAGGAAGAAATTGCCTTAAGGCAATATGCCCGCCCTTATATATATTTATTTTGTATATGTATATAAAGTGTTAAATAAATAAATAATAAGTTAATAAGTTCACTTCTTAGTATAGTGGTTGGCGCGTCCGCTTATCATGGTCGAGTTTACGGGTTAGATTCCTGGGAGGTCAATATAGAATATTGTTTTTAAAAATGGTTTTACACTGCAATATTTCAGGGACTGTAACCTGAAGCCTAAGACTGATCACCGTTCATGTAACAAATTATCAAGATGCACTGCGTTTCATGTACCAATGCAGTGCCCTTTGCATATCTGTGTTGTTCTCTAATTAAATCTTCTAAGAGCAACTATTGTTTTTATGTCCCAATGTCTAGAATGTGTAGATTAGTCAGTTCATCACACAACATGAAATTCTCTAGGATAGTTCTTCTGGCTTTTCGTAGATCTCTTCGCCACTAACACAGTGTGGTATGAAGATGGATTGGCATGGTTTGCTCAAAGTTTGATATGTTTATCATTTTAATGAATATATTGTATACCATTATTTTTTTGCCCTTTTTTTTCTTTGCTACATAGTTTTATGTTCTTTTTGTTCAGTTTGTCGTTCATATGTTTCTTCATTTACCTGTTGTGATTGACTTAGGCCATATATATAATACATAAATAAAGATTTACCTAATAAAAATGTTTTTTTTAAATCAATTTTTTTTTATAAGGAATAACCCGCTAAGCCTCTATTTTAGAGGCTTGTCAGCAGGTGGGATAGATGGGATATAGAAGGAGGTAATGAAAATTTCATCACAACATCCATACTAATTGCACGTAATAAATGTAAATAACGTACTACCCTGTGTAACTTTGTGTGTATTTCTTTACCTTCTCAGGTCAGACGGCAGTTGATCTAGCGAAAGATAGTCAGATGAGACAAGTGTTAAGTGTGAGACCGGTACAACAAATACAAAGGACCGCTACACGGTTTGAGGGACAACTACTAAAGAGATCCCGTTTTCTAGGATGGAAATCTTTTTGGGTAGATTTTTTATGTCAATTTCATTTGTGAATACCACCAAAATAGCTGAAAAGTCAAAAATAACTATAAATGGTTACAAATTATTATTTTTTTTCTCATTAAAGTATATATCTGTACCTCAGAGGCAGACGAATGCAAATCCTTAAGTCAAATGTTCCAACAAAGCCTAGAGAATCTACTTTTTCTTAGCGATTTCTAATAATCTATAGTATTAATTTGTATTTTCAGTATCTGAAAACATTATTTCTTTCATTATATGACTTACATTTCTTCAAAATCAATAGACATGATCGTAAACTGGATACAAAAATTGAAATGTTATTTCATCAAATTTCGGATTTGCATCCATCTGCCTCTGAGGTACCGATATTATCTCCATCATATTTGAAACCAATATAAACACTCTAGTATTTAGTTTTTGCCAGGTTACGGGTTATTTTTTCTTATTAATTATTTGAAAAATACAGAATAAAGAGTTTACTTAGATTCAAGACCTATTTTTTAAAAGCATAAATAATAGTTCAAATCTCAAAAGAACAATGAATAAAAATGTCGAACAAACTGTACAAATTTAATGATATTCATGTCTTTGGTCCCATAATCCAATTTCGAAACTTATGATAATCTTTCTTCCGCTTATTATATTTTCCTGTATGGAAGTGATCAATTCCGTTTCCTCTTCCAGGCTGTTCTACAGCGAGGTGTTTTATCGTACTATAGCAGTAGAGGAGAGGCCAACAGTGGCAGTGGTGGAAGTCGTGTGGAGTGGAAGTATCTAGATAGTGCACGTCTCACTGTCAGTTCGACTGATTCATCTCTCCTGACCTTCCACTTCTCCGATGGCACTACACAGAGACTGAGGGTGCCACCTAACTCAGTTCCTTCCACCCTCGTTGTTCGGCAGGTATGTTGAATCAATTGATCAAAAGACACTCGCTTATTTATTAATCCACTCAAATAATTTTTATTTTATATATGACCATAGAAATTCTTCATTTTTCACATGTAGAATTTTGGAAACTCTGTTTACTGTTTGAAATAAACATACAGAAGTAAACCCGTTTTTTATATCAAGCAGTACCGAGCAAGGTTATACCACAAAATATGTCCGAAATATTGACTAAAAATTATGCTCGTTAAAAACTAAAAACTGAGAACGTGATATAACAATGAATCTGAAATAACATTTATAAACTTCTAAAAGCAAAAAAAACTAAAGTCCGCTGGCTCATCTACTTAACTGTACATAACATTATTGAAGGAATGGATAACCGCTTTCAAAGAACACATCGCATATTCCGCTTACTATCTCTGGGGTTGTGAACGCAACGGAGAAGCATCCAACTGCGCTGATCAAGATGAGGAGGAAGAAACTGGCGCAGAAGAGGGGCAGATCCAGATACAAGGCCGACCGCTGGGCAGTATGCGAGACTCTCTTACTGATGCCACCAATCACTTAGCCCTTCTCGAGTCCCAGTTGGGAGAGTGCGGTGCCCTTGTGTCAGCCCTGGAGAAAAGCATACATATGGGCACCACCCTGCATCAGTCTACTTATATGGTAAATACAACATACATTTTTTATAAATGAGCGTTAAAAAGCTTTCATTATTCTACCTTATATAGTCACCATGTCCTTTAACTCTAAAATATTTTACATGTTCTTAAATAAAATTGACTTTTTTAATTGCTCGAATGCCCTTTATTGATCATAAACATCAGAAAAAAGCTTTAAAAAAAAAAAAAAGTGTTGGGCTAAATTAATAATCATTCAAAAATATACAATTACAGCGAGTATATAGGAAATTCTAGGCCAACTATAGAAGAGTGAAAACCATAGCAATATGTTAGCATTCAACAAATAACACCGAATTGTTTCCATTAACTCGGAGTAATTACAAAAATTTAAATTGTGAGTTAAAACTCAGTTTCAGTAATGCCATAATCATAACATCATCTTTCATAAGATCAAATTCTAAATTTACTTTTATCACAAAACCATATTGTTGTAGTTAGCTCCATGTGATCCTAAACCCCAAAATATGATTATGGCATCACTAAACCCAGCTTAACTCACAATTTGAAATTTTGTAGTTACCCCTTTGTGATCCTAAACCCCCGAAATATTATTCTACTATTAATGAAACTTTACCTATTGTGAGTTAAAATCTTCCTCTGCCTTGTAAATAATTACGTAATTCATCAGTTTACTGCTATTATACCTACAATTTTGCTCATAGCATTATCAATAATAATATTTTATTTTTATTTTAGCGTTTTCAGCACGTTGCGTCTACTGGACAACGCCTGCTGAGCACCCTGAAGCACTGTGCGGCTCTAGTGCAGCAGGCTGATGAGACTAGAGGGGCACGACTGAGGGCAGAAAAAGAGCGGTGTAGAGTTCTGGAGGAAGCACTCGCTGTACTGGCAGCTGAGCATCATGATCTAGAGCAGTCTTTTGCAGAACAAATCTCAGAAAACAAAGTAAGTACAGTGAATTCAAGTAATTTTTGGCGTTTTCAAACAAGTGGGATTTCTTTCGTTATTTGTTTTATCTGAAATCAAAGTAAACTCCTAAAGAGGATAATCCCGCCGATGAACAAAAAGGATAACGCCTATAAAAATATGAAGTACATATTATATTATGTTTAGTTAAAAAGCAGCACCGATGAAGAGATACGGATGTTTAGTAAAAACCAACCATAAAGATGGAAACAAGAAGTAAACATGTTTATAATTGTGTTACATGAATTACAAAGTAATTAAAGAAAGCAAATATCAATAATAAATGTTATTCAATTAACCACTTACCGATAAGCAAATATCACTTATGCCATCTGGGCATAAAAAGGTTATATCTTTAAAATATAAACTGTTGTATAGAAATTTAGCTCCTGCTTCCACGTGTAGTTATTATAAATATAATTTAATTAAAATAGTCAATTGTGGATTCATCTCATATTATTTGGAAATTAAGTAATATACATTTTTTGCAGAGCTCAAGTAAGAAACAGAAACGTCCTTCAAGATTTTATGACAACTCTGATGATGAGTTTTATGATGCTTTTGCAGCAGGTACAGTAGGATAATTATTTTAATTTAACAAAATTTTATTAGAAAATTAACTCTTTAAAGTCCTTACGGATTATTACATTCATTTCACAAAAAATAATATATAATTAATTATTCACACTCTGTCGTTAATAATAATATTTTTTCCATCTTTTGAAAAGTTTGTCCGAGTCTTTTGATAGTTTTGTCCGGTAGTTTTTATTGTATAATTTCAGTCCCTGGTTTATTAGTCTCGACTGTCCTTTACTTCACAAAAGTCAACAGATGAAAGAGTTGAGGAAATGTGGATGTTTAAACATAAGCAAAAGGTGAATGTTACACAGTGTATAAAGTGGCCACTTAAACCAGCCAATGACAGGTCATAATCCCCGTAAATGCCTAGACTTCCATATTCTATTCTCAAAAATGTTTTCTCTCTCTGTTGCAACAAATTCAGATCTTTTTTTCCTCGTTCATTACTTACAAAAAACATCCATATTAATAAAAATTATAAAAACAAAATAAAATAGGCAAAATGGTGATAAGAGTCGAAGGTTTGAATATAAAAATTTAACCATTTTGTCTTATCTATCTAGTCGTATATGTCTAAATTTAAATTACCTTATCTTTACTCAAGATTCTGATAGTGACACCATCGTGTCTGGCGGCAACCTCAGTCCGCTGGGGGCGCTCAGCTCCCTGGAGAACACCCCCCGCGCGTCCAGGGACACCTCCCCCAATCTGTCCCCATCCCGGGGGCCCCAGAGAGCGCCGCCCCCTCTGGAGGAGGCGGTGGACGCGTTGGACACGGCCCTCAGCCCGGCCAGCTCCTGCGGGACCATCATGACCTGTGACGGGCACGTGTACAAGAACGCAAGGGATGACATCGAGCGGGCCATGTTCATGCTGCAGAAACCAAGGTAAGTTATTTTATTATATTGACATTTTGCTTCCCCAGAAGTACCCTGTGGTAAGTCTAAATCGGCTATTTGCAGAAGAGCAAAGAAAAACTTCCTAAAAATTAACTCTCTTAACTTAATGTGTATTTACATCAAATTTTATAAAGTTTTATGTTTTGTAATTTATCAACAATATTTTGAGTTTGTCCAAATTTTTGTAGACAAGGTCTGGATTCAAGTCCCTGGGGAGCTGTTAATATTGACTTATTACAAAAAAAAAATTCAGGCGTTGACTGGTATGTAGGTGGAATAGTTCAATTAGATGAATCTCACCCGCATAGATAAAGGTTTCAGCTCTTTGACTTCACAAACATCAACAGATGGAAACATTAAAGGAATATAGATGTTTAAATATGGGCAGAATGGTGAATGTTACACAGTGTATAAAGTGGCCACTGAAACCAGCCAATGACAGGTCATAAGCCCTGTAAATGCCTAGACTTCTATAATATTGCCTTCTCTAAATTCATCTCTGTTGTAATATGTTTTGTTATTTATATTTTTTTCAGTTTTCATTATAATTAGTACATATTTTTATTTTACTTTTTTACACCGCAACAGACAAGCGGGCCCAATTACAGCAGTGAATTACAACATGGAACACCCAGGCTTAAGAAAAATCACATTTAATTTTGTGTTCTCACCGGGAATCGAACCCGGAATCTTCCGTGAGTAAGTAACGTATCTTAACCCCTGCACCACAGAGGACACAATATTTATGTTTGAATTTTATATTATTACTAGCAGACCCGACAGACGTTGTCCTGTGCAAACATTGGCTTGCCTGCTATTAGCTTGGAAAAAAACTTTTCATCGATAAGTAGGTATCTAGGTACTTGCATATAGTTAAATTCCAAAACAAAAAATTATTAATATTCAAACAATGAATTTAAGTACGTACCTAGGTACTTGTTGAATTCCAAAATATAAAATAATTCATTTTCAAATATAGAATTCTTTTCTCAAATGTCTAATTTGGCTCTTCTCACCAGCAGGAGTGCACTTTATTCATGAATGCGATTTTCGAAAATGTATTGAATGTCAGTTAATATTATTTTAGTATTACCAAAAATGGGAAGAAATTATAAGAAATATAAGGAAAGAATCTGATTGGGATCCATAAAAAGCGAATGTGGTTTATAAACATCCAAAAATAAACTTTTTTCTAACACTTAAAAACGTGCATATATGCATTCTCGTTGAATGCAACCCTGGTAGGTCAATGAAAAATAGATTTATGCTTCTAACTTTTTTTTAAAGATTCAATTGCATATCTTAATATCTACGAACACGCGCAGCGCAAAGATCTACACTTTGCTGAAAACCGCGCGTAAATCAGTTAAGCCATTTAGGAGTTCAGTGACATCACACGTACAAAAGAATTATATAAAAAGATTGGTATGGTATATGTCGAAGATTATTTTTATGTTTAAAGTTTTCTTATTATTGGTGTGTTTAGTAATTATAAATGTTTCATGTTTTCAAATTATTTTTTTTGATTTTAATAGTTTAAGCATCATTCACCGAAAAACACATGTAACAAAAAAATTCCTGCCTAAACACAGGGAATTCCTAGCTAGTCAGGACCTAAAACAATGAACCTATAATGCCCAGTATTTTTGTGGTATTTTCTCATTTGACTGTTAAAATATGAAAAGAATACTGTAACATCATAATTACTACTGTGTTCGTCTCTAGATTTTACTGAATTGATGTCAAAGAATACTAAAGTTTGTTGCATTTCTTTTTTTTTAAATCATAAAGATTCATGAGTGCTCTCCTGAGAAAGAGAAAAAAAAGTGGTTAAACTGCATTCATAACTCAAAACAGACAAATTTAGACTTAAGCTAGGGTTTCCTAGGACAGCGGTGCCCGTATTTTAACGGCCGTAGTGAACGGTGATGCAGTGGACAGCCGTCGTAACGGTGACTAGAGTGTGGTTTTCTAGGAAAACGGTATTATCAACACCATTTAACACCGTTTTCCTAGGAAACCACTCTCTAGTCGACGTTACGACGGCTGTCCACTGCATCACCGTTTCACTACGGCCGTTAAAATACGGGCACCGCTGTCCTAGGAAACCCTAGTTTTACGACAGTGTACTTCTGGGGGTGCGATTTATTGCAACAAGGAGAAAATATTTTCGAGAAGGGCGTATGGAAATCTAGACATTTACATTTACAGGGATTATGATCTGTCATTGGCTGGTTTAAGTCCTCGCTTTACAAACTCAGTAACATTCACCATTCTGCCTATGTTTGAATATACATATTTTTCGTCTCTTCCATATGTTGACTCTCTAAAGTAAAAGAGCTGAAACCTTTATTCATGTGGGTGAAATTGATCTGGCTGAATTATTTGGCCTGCTAGGCAGCGCCTAAAAATAAATGTCAATTTCTACTAGTTAATTATTTTGGAGTGATTTTAGTTCAACACAAAATAAATATGACAATCGTATTTTTTACGCATTTTTTCTTGAGTTTATTAAGCATTACCGCAATATGCAACATTGTGTTTTTTTGTTAAAACATTCTGCATGTAAAATTTATAAAAAGAAGACTAATTTTTTTCATTCCAAAATTTTAAATGTTTATCATTTTCGTCCTCAGAGTATATACATCTTAAAAAACTGCTATTTAATATTTTTTGTAAAGAATTTTCTGCGTAAAAGCTACCTGATTTTGTGTGACATAGACAACGTAATATAATATTAATTTATTTTGACACTATTACTTACATGTTTGATAAGCAAACATTCAAAACGTGATTTGTGACAGAAATATAGAGTTTGAAAAATAAAGAAAAACTTTTTTTGACAACACTTTGTTTAAATAAATGTATGAACTTTAGGACATTTTATGTATAGAAAAAAACGCACTTTTCATGAATCATCATCATCATTCACTTTCCGCACCTAATGGTGCATAGGGCACTGCATCGGTATACCAATCGCAGCGTATCTTGATCATTTTTGTTACATGAAGGTAGGATGATCAGTCTTACGCTTCAGTCCAGGGATTATGAAATATTCCGGTATGAAAAGACCTTTGTAAATAAATATTTCATAAAAAAATGTAATTAAAATACAATGTTCATATATATATACATATATTTCTGTACAGCAATGTGTATATTTGTAAAAAAAAGTACCTTCTTCAGTAACTTGTAATTTAACATGTTTTAAATATGTGTCAATATATATATATATACATATTTAAAACATGTTAAATTACAAGTTATTGAAGAAGGTACTTTTTTCACAAATATACACATTGCCGTACAGAAAAATAGATTTTACTTTATAGACGAGGCCGCATGGTGTAATGGTCAGCGCGTTTGCCTACCATGCAAGAGGTCTCGGGTTCGATTCCCGACATGGTCGAAATGAAATATTTATTTTAGAGGGTGTTTTTACACTAGAATATTTCATAGTCCCTGGACTGGTACCGGAAGCGTAAAACTGATCATCTTACCTTCATGTAAAAAAAATGATCAAGCTACGTTGCAATTGGTGTACCGATGCAGTGCCTTATGCACCATTTGGTTCGGAAAGGGAATGATGATGATGATGACAATTGAAAATTATTTTAACTTATCTTTCTACATACACATTCAATTATTATTATACTATTCCACCATGAATAATAATGTCCGTATCGATAATAAATATATAGTTCCTGATGTTTTCATTATAATCCAAATCTTTGTAGCCAAATACTGGATTTATTGAACTGATTTTATTCAGGTGAATATTCATTTATTCATTCAAAATTACACTTGTTTAAATATTAATGAACTTAAGGCTTTTTAGGCTATGCCCATGTCAAGCCACAATAAATAAAAATAAAAATACATAGTATAATTAATTAGATTAAATTATAATGACATGTGATGCAATAGAATAACAAACTAGAAAAAAATGTATGAATAATAAAATTCTAAAGAATACAATGCAAATAAGATAAATTATACAAATTAAGAATCACACATAATCAAATATACAAAATAATGGTATCATTAAAATCAACAAAAATAATAGTAAAATATAGTAGTATTAAAAAAAACGAAATAAGAGTATCATTGAAATCAACAGAAAAAGAATATATTTATAAAAACATAATTGAAATGATAATTGAGATATGTTTTCTAGAAACTCGCTTAATACTTTAGTTAGAAATATAAGAAATAGGAGCAATAAATCATACGCCTACTACTAAATTAAATAATACAAAAATACATAATGAAAAAACATAAAAATATGTAAAAAGCAAATAAAAGTTAAAGTATGGAAGGAAATCAGATTTGTAAATTTTTGCTAAATGCTAATCTCGAACATTTAAAAAATTGACAACCTCGTCCCTATCGATGTGTATATCTTAATAATAATAGAAAAATAACAAGAAGAAATCGTGTAAGTCCAGACAATTTACATGGTTTATAACCTTCACTGGCTCGTTAAAAACAACAATTCAAAAAGTCACAAACCATGTAAATGCCTAAACTTATTTATTTCCTTTTAAAAAATCTCCGTCGCTATTGAGATATCCAAGTTAAGTTTATTGTTAATTCTATGGTTTATTGTGTGTATTTTTTTTAGACTATTACTTGATGTATTTATTAAAGACCGGACACTGCGATCAATATATGTGTCCTCGTGGTCCTCACCCACTGTGTACTTAGTTTAGAAAGTACCTAGAAATTATTGGAAAAGCGTTTAAACTTCCCCATTAATTTTGTCTGTTTTTTCGTCCCAAAATCCTGTCGAGGCGCGCCTTCGACTTTCTCGACGCGCATTGCGCACGCGCGGATATAAGAAAACTCTGACGTCATCGAATTTCCTCCGCCCACTTTTCCTACCCTCGATCCATTTCCATTCAGCATGAGCACCAGTCGCGCGGATTCACTTAAGCCCCGTATCTCAAGTTTGGGGAAGAAGTAGAAAGGGTTGAATTCGATTACGTAATACGTGAACCTTTTATTAACGAAGTCTTTACTTTTGGTCACGTGGCTAGGTACTTTCTTCGATTCCTTTCTTAGTGCGGATCTCCCGTGTGGCATTTCGTATGGTCCAGTATATTCCCGCGAGTTTCCCAGCCTGGTCCGCGCTACGCAGTCGTGGCGTGGTCGTAGCCGAAATTCGAATTTTGAAATAATTGTCATTTTCACGCGTTCTCGAATCGTATTTGACGCATCACTAGCTGCTTGTGGTAAAAATAATATATTGAGAGAAAACAAGATGGTAGATTGTTACATTTTTATTTTTCCGACACTTCTAAACACTATTGATGTATCCGCCACACTGTAAATATGGTAATGTGCACAATTATTCTTAGTGTAGTTGTTGAATCTCAGCCATGCCTTTTTTAGGCTTTCAATGGTTTCTTCATTAGGCTTTCAGTTTTTAGTCATTTTTAGTTGCAAATCAAAACATAATTAAATATTAATTTATTAAAACCAGAAAATGCCTGTTTTTATTTAAGCTATTTTATGTGTGCGCTGATTAGACGTAAAACTGAAGAGCCTTAAAATACGTTTATAAAACCTTTTTTAAAAAAGTGTTTATGGATTTTTTTATATCGTCGTTTTTTTTAAATTTTATTTATATAATATTATTTATAATACCTACTTATCGCTATCCAATTTATTATATCTTTTTAATATCATATTGATATATATTTATGTTTCAATTTTTATCTTTGTATGGTTTTAGTCCTCCGTTTATAGAATATATTACCTTTGGTATTAATATTATTATTTATTATTATTCCAATCAATTAAAATAGTCAGGAAATGTAATCCTTAACCTCTTGTGGGAGTTAAAAGTAATATTTACCTAGCTGTAATATAGCAGCGATTAACGACGCATATTAAATCATTTTGACTAGCGGAAGTTAAAGTTGGGACAGTTTTCACGGGCCAGATTTCCCGGAAAACAGTGATCTTGATAAATTTAAATATTTATTTGTATTTATAAAAATTAAAAATCCTCAATATGCGTTTTATTTTTTAGGGCTCGTTTATAATTTTCGTCTTGATATTTCTTTCGAATGCGTCCTTATAAACTCGTTCCCTTTAAAATTGAAAACCCTGATAAAAAAAAAAAACGTTTCTCCCCTATATTTGTTCGCGTCCTCATTAATCAATTGAAAATTACACATAATAATAAAGGCCCTAATTTTAACCGGTCCGTCTCGTGGTTATATTCAGCGCGTTTCCCTACCATGCAAGAGGTCTCGGGATTCGCTTCCCGACATGGCTAACATGAAATATTTATCATTTAAAAAACAGTGTTTTTACACAAAATATTTCACAGTCTCTGGACTGGCACCTGAAGCGTAAGACTGACCATCTCACCTTCATGTACAAAAAATAATAAAGATACGCCGCGGTAGGTGCAGTGCCCAATGCACCATTAAATGCGGAAAGCGAATGGTGATGATGAAATTTTATCAAGAAAAGTCAATAAAATATTAATTTATTTCGTTAACATGTAATTATTTTAATAGACTACGTTGTACCTACATGTTTTATGATTTTTTTTTGTTATTAGGTACATTAAGTTTCTTTTTACGGTCTAAAAGTACTAAGAATGTTCTTTTTTGACGTTTTATAGCACTGTCTCTGTAAAATAATAATTAGACATTTCAACCCAACGCGCGTGCCTTGGGGTTCTCGAGTGCCTACGTAGACCATTGTCAGACGATTATTATCTTCCTCACCCCGGTAGCCTATACAGCGTCAGCCCCAGCGTCTGTCTGTCTGCTACCAACCACACACTTCGAATCGTAACCGGGAAACACTAACTGACAACCATATTAGAACACGCTATAGTGATTTGATATGACATTTATATCTTCTAGCGTGCGATTGGGCTAAATGATAATCTTATGGCAAATAATACTAATAAAAGCGAACACGCCTTGGTATAGGTATTTTTAAAACTAGATAAGTTAGTCGTTCGCAAGTTCTACGGTAAATGATATTTTTTTAAAGTTTGTCCTTTTTCATTTGCAAGCAACAGGCGTTTTTTCCACATCGACCAGCCACCAATATAACCAACACACCAAATAAACTTCCGAATTATTTATATTTTTTTCAATTCGTTACTAAAATATAAATTACATAATATTTCATGTAAAAAAATGATTTATGAAAACGGCGGTCGACAGTCTAAGAAAAAATAAATATATGAAAAGTAAAACTGTCCGGCAAAAATATTTTCGGATTGTTGATCATGAAAATGATTTTGGGACGATTCACTTACGTAAAGACGCATTATTCGAGAAATTGTTAACACCTTTTATTTCTCGGTTGGGTAAAATAAATGCCATTTGGTTATGTGCACTTCTGTTCAATGTATTTCATAGACCTAACGCTCCTATATACCTTCGCAAAAATTTCAACGCTTATCAGTCGGCAAAAGTATTTTCGAACTGTTGATCATAAAAATGATTTTGGGCCGATTCACTTACGTAAAAACATATTATTCGAGAAATTGTTAACACCTTTTATTTTCTCGGTTGGGTAAAATAAATGCCATTTGGTAATATGTACTTCTGTTCAATGTACTTCATAGTCCTAACGCTCCTATATACCTCCGCAAAAATGTCAACGCTTATCAGTTAATGGTTTACCTCTTCGTTCTAATTCTCAAGACACTCTCTTAATACCCATCCACAATTCCTCTTTCTTCTCCAACTCATATAGTGTCCATGCGGCTCGACTGTGGAATAATCTCCCATCCATGATGTTACTAGAGTATTTCTGTTTAAATCACGTCTGAAGAAACATCTCCCTTCTCTTCCTCAATATCTCCTTCTTTCTTTTTGAGTAATAGTATTGATTTACGATAATTTTTCATAAATACATTTATTTCTATTTTTATATACATATCCTTAGCTTTTTTTCTGTTAAATATGTTCTGTAACTTGACTTAAAAAAACTTTCAATTCATTGGTTGGTTGGAAGAAATTTCTATTTGGCAATAAGCTCGCTAATGTACAATAAATATTTTGAACATAAAGTTAAATAAAATCAATAATAATATTGTACAAAAAGTTAAATAAAATTTATTGTGAATGCTGATAATTGGTAGAATTCCAAATTAAAATTTGGTAAGATCCAAAATAAAATACTTTTATTGGATTGAATTCTACTTTTATCTTTTTGACGTACAATAGTGTATAATGTGACGGGTTTCGTCTTGTTAGGACATTATCAAACTAAAACTATTACACCATACACTCTTGTAATGAAAGTAGAATTAATAAGAATAAAGTCGTAGCATGCAGCAAACCGCGTTCGTCTTCGTCTTTCACGTTCAAATGTTATTCTTACGATAGCGAACATTTTCATTCGTTCGAGTTGCCCGTGTCATGACTAAATCATAATAATATTTTCATCCATTGTCTATGCTAATTTTCCTTTTGGAAAATTATGCCATTTATAAACATAATACATACAAACTGATCTCGCATTTCGTAATAATGTAAATAGAATACGCACAGCGAAATGTAAATTCGTCTTAACTTGTTTTTTTTGTTTTCGCATCAGCAGCTTTATAACACGATATTTTTTGTTAGTTTCTCCATTTTTCCACATATTCGTGATTCCCGCGTTTGTCGGGTTTTTGTGGTGCGACTTTTTCTCAAAACAAAACATATTACATTTTCGATTCCGTGGCATATTTTCTATTGTTCTGGAAACGCTTCTACTTTGGTAATATTTTATTTATAATAATAAAAGTAAGTCAAATTGAAATAAAGATCACTCGAGCTTGAGTCGAATTGGTGAAGGAATTTAAGGAAACCTTTTATTTTTGACTTGACAGTAACTACAGGCTTCAGTAAAATGTTACTTATTAAATTACAAATTCTTCATGTTTCTTTGTTTCATTCCGGTTTACCCACGTAACCTATCCTAAAATAATTATTTTTTATCAAAAAATAAATTGAAAAATAATAACCAATACCTTTAATATCCTAAAACCAAAAAAATAGTATATAACTGGAGAAAACGGGAATATTAATTGTTTATCGAAAATGCTTCATTTAAGTACCTATGCCAAAAAAACATACCTAAAGCGTGAGCGAATAAATTTGTTTTTTTTTTTTAATATATTAGTTAATAGATTATTAAACAAGATATTTAAAATCATTTAAGACATCAGCGCTAGGATTTTTTAAAGTTTTGTATTTCTAAAATTACTCCGCGTGTGACTCTCAAATTCTCTTCCGCTTCTCGATCAGTTCTGTCGATTGGTCCGTTGACGGCAAGTAAACCGGAAATCTTCCACGGCTATCTTTATTTTTTTATTTTTTTATTTTTTATTTTTTTATTATATTGAAAACATATTATACATAATTATATACAATATTCCCAAGGAGTTTTTTTAAAAAAAACTCATTTAGGGACATACAGATAATAATTTTTTTAGAGACGTTTTTAAATTTTAAACTATAATATTATTTAACAAAAGCAGAAAAATTAAAATTATGATATACTACAAATTAAAAAGGGTATGAAAAATACTTGAAAATAACAGAATAAACAGAATACTAGGCATGGAAATAAATTCAAAATAATGTTTACATTATGCAATCTGGGAAAGAAAATTGAAAAAGTTTAAAAATTACATGGATGTATATATACATACTGAACTAGTACAAAATAAAATCTTTTTTTTTAATTAACAAAATATGCGCACACCCAATACAGGTTAATTTTTTTTATCAAAAAAATTGAAAAAATTGAAATTATGTATACAAGCCAAAAAAGTATATAAAAAGAAAAAAAACACAAATAACATTTAAATAGTATTAAAAATTACATATACAAGCAAAAACGGTGAAATATTAAAAGGTATATGTTCAAGATGCGCATTCTCTATAAACTAACATTATTTATTCAAAGTACTTCTGGAAAAAATAATTCTTCAATTCGCACGTCCTGTTTCTATATTTTGAAATAGGTACTTTAAATTTTTGTGGCAATTTATTAAATTCCTTGAAACCTATGTATTGTAAAGATCTAGTACCAAACTTCGTAGACTTCACAGATCCAATATATATATTGTTTTTTGATCGAGTACTGTACCGATGGATGTCTCCAATGAAAGCTGGCTTTATCTTATCGTTAGTTGATTCATACGAACTAGTGACGTCGTTCAAAGTAGTTCGTTTTTATTAAAATATTTTTAAATAATTTTTTCGTAAATTATAAAGAAACTGCCCTATAATTTAATGCTCTAATTTTTACCGCGCGTAGAAAACATTTTTTGGATACAATTTTCCGTAGGACTGAAGTTCTTCATTGAAAACTACTTTTGTTATTAAATTAATTTTAACACATAATTTTTTTTGGCTTATTGGGACCTAGCTTTAGTAATTTAAACACTTTCAAAGTTTTTTTTCAACTGTTTTCACCACCACTTTAGCTGAGACTTTTGTCACGTTTTTTTTTTATTTTAATTTTTTTTTTCAATAGAATACCCCTTTTTATTAGTAAATCTAAACTCCAAAGAAAAATGTTCGTTTGACTTTACATTCTCTTTCGCCTAATATATCTTATTTACCTTACGTGACTTTTAATCCATCACCCTAACGAGAAAATGTTTGCGCGCTTATTCTGAGCTCTCCATTTTGTACTAATGTGAATTATTTTTCTCTCACTAACGCGCAGATATTTTTGATCATTATCATTTCGATATTTTCCGAGATCCGTGCAGAATATTTATTTCTTGAATGTTTTATTCCCTGTGGAGTTCCGTAACAATATCCTTTATGCCCTTTGAAAAATAACTTTCCTCCAATCCAATCAACCGACTTCCACGATGAAAGAAGACTTTCGCAAACGGACGGCTGCTTTTGTGCGTTTCTTTCATAAGTTTCTCGCAACATTCGGCTTTCAGCTGTCTGGGGAAATATTTCAATTCGTAAAAATAATATATTAGCTACAATTAGCGCCTCAGTCGTAATTATTTACCTTTACAATTTTCTTCCTCGTCGAACAATATTATTTCTTCGGTCATCGTTTATAAGTTCCTCTCGACAACGAGTGTTTCTTATCCGTGGGGAAAATACACGTTAAAAGCTTCTTTGGAAAATATTATCTGTGTTTTGTAACACCCTTTCAGAATATTCCCCTGTCGCACGATTTACCAATAAATCAATCCCACTTGAAAGTTATCTGATCCTTTAATATCAAGGAAATGTTTTCCTTCTGGCTTTTATATTTTCACATTCGATTGAAATAATATTTTATTTATTCACTTACTATTAAACTACTTACCTTTTAATTTTTTAATTTTTTTAAATTTGGTTTCAGTAAATTATTGTTAGTAAATATTATGTCACGGGTATAGCCTTTTTTTTTTTTTTTTATACGCCTCCACTCGTTTGCGAGTGATTTTGGGGGTATAGTCTTTATATGATTTATTTCGCGGTACAAGTGACTGTGTCGCTTGGTGGATATAGCTTTTTACTTTCAGCGTCGTACAATTAAACGTAGTTATACAGAAAGCAGCCAGCCACAGAAAAGTGAAACTGAAATAATAGCCATTTTGTGAAAAGAGTGAATTATAAAAATCTACACAATAGTATGGATGTTTTTGACTTTAACAAACGATAAACAATGAATACATAAGTTTTTTTTTTATATATTACAAACAATAATTTTATTGAGTATTCGACCAGTTTAAAAGATTTTTAAAGTACCATAAGATTTTTCTAGTTTTGTGGTGGTTTTCTGCAAATTGAGAAATGCAGTTTTTGTGATCGACACCTTTTTCCGGAGGTGATTAATACAGTTTTTTATATGAGAGCGGTCTGGCTGTTTTAGCAAAACATAGAATCGACCTTACTGCACCCGATAACATCAATATCTCATTTTCCCGAAATCGTGGACTGGCTGCTTTCTGCATAACTACGTTCAATTCGTGTTCCAGATTCCAGTTTTGTGTGTTTTTTTTAAATGAAATATTAGCGCTCTTATAATTTACCAAAATATTTAAATGGATGATAATTACAAAAATATAAATAATAAAATATTTTGTTTTTAAGATACTTAGATATATAAAATATGTTAAAATGGGGTGCTCGAATCTTTGTTTTACCCTCGTTTAATCCATTAAAAATTATTTTAAAAGAAAATAAATAACTAATTTGACTACATATACGATAAAATAAGATTCTTTTATTACTCATTTTAAAAAGTTGCTATAATTCATTAGAAATAAAGAAGTTTTTTATTAAAACTGTTTTTAATTTTTTTTTTTCAAACTCGGTTTAATACTTCCTGAATATTTTTGTGTCAAGTATTCCCTCTGTAAATGTATAACATTTGAAACAGTAATACGAATAATTTTCCATAGATAGCTTATTTAATTCACATTCAAATATATGATATATATTCCTCAGCCCACTCGATCCCTCTTCACGTGTAGAAATACGTAATATAACGCTTGACAAGCCCTTTAGGATTCCAGCATTATTATTCCCTTGAAAATTGCTTTCTTCTGACTCGCGTATATTTTATTCCTTAAAGAGGTCTTACATTTCGATTTTATAGAAAAACAGAGACTTGACCTTTTCTTTTGTAATTGTTTTGCTTTTAGAACTCTCTCGAAACCAAAATGATTCAGTAAAACTCCAAGTATCCTAATTAATGAGTGCCAGACGTTATCCGGATATGTACAAATCCGGATAGTTGAATTAACCATTAAATTGAAGTAAAGTTTCGAAAGACAACGCGAAATTTACTCTAAGATCACTAATTGATTTTGAAACAACACAGCGAATTGGAAGTCCAGAAAAGTTAACGACTTTGACGAAGAAAATCGTTTACGAGCCGGGATGTATTTATTTCGAGATTTTATTTCATGTTGACGATCTGGATATTTGTCAATCAGGATGACAGAAGTTCGGATAAACAAAGTTCTACTGTATATAATATGATTCGGTAACTTTTGTGACGAATGTTTATATGTTTAAAGAAATAAATAACGTTACATAAATATGTAACTGACCAAACACTAAAGGAAATTTGGTATGTCCCATGTACATATGTGTTGTTTTAGTTTCGAATTCTAACAAAATAGTATTGTAGGAAAATTTAGATGACATGAGAATGTCACATAACTCGCATCTACATAATATTATGTATTTATTCTAACAATTGTTCAGATTATACTATTTATCACTAATATCGGTTACGTATAAACATATAATGACACTAATTATCGTTAGGATTTTTTAAATATATATTTTTTTTATTGAATGCACAAAATACACAATTTTATCATATAGCACAATTATATTTTTTTTATCTGACTTGTTCGAAAATTCCGTGTTAAGTCGAGACTCTTCTATTTATAAAACAAAAACACTTATTAACATATTAAACAATAAACATAATAATAATTGAAAAACATAAATAATAAAAATTTATACATATCGAAAAATGGAATGCAGAAATGTTATATAATAATACATGGCAATTGTTATTAATAATTAATAAAGTAATTTGAATTCAATTCTGTAATTAATTATTATTAAAAATAAATTGAAAATAATAAAATAAAGTAATAACAGTATCACATCTACAAATATGGTAGAATATGTTATTTAAAAATCATAATAATAAAGTTAAAATATATATATCTACAAATAATTATGCATCACTATTAAGTTTATTCAAAGATGATATACATTTTTTACTTTTTTATATGTTTATTTTTCCATACATATATTATTTACATTGAAATATAATTACAAAAATACACTTTGGAACAATACATCTTAAAATTAAGCTATAACCTGAATTGGAAAAAATGCCCACAAAGACTACAGCGTCTGAGCGTGGGCCATTCCTTTTTTGATTATTAAATAGTTTATAGCACATATATATAGTATGACATAACCATGAAAAGAAAGAGAAAAGAAAAATAAAAGAAAAACCAAATTAACATATGCTGAAATTACGAAAATATTATTTATTTGCAGTTTCCATTTATTTTTAATTTTAATTAATATTTATATTTTTTTAAAGCATGTGTCTATCTTATATATATCATGTATACGTATTTGGATAATAATAAAAATAGCATCGATATTATATATTTATTCCCAAAGCAATTGTATACAGTGGTCTCTACCCCTCAACAAAATCAAATTATAGATATTCATCTTAAAAATAGACGTTGTTTTGGAGAACTTAATATGTTCATCCAAGACGTTGAACGCTCTCGGAGCTATATATGAAAAGTGTCTCCGAGCAAACATCGTACCTGTTCTCGGTATTAAGTAGTTTAGGTTACGCAAAAACCTCGTGCGGGCATTCTGTTGGGACCTCCTTCCGTAGTCGCCTGACCAGAAAATTGTCAATACTTTCTTGATATGAAATTGACGGATGTCAAGTACCTTTAATAATTGAAATAATGGTCCAGATGGGTAAGTCGGAGGTCGTAAATATGTTCAAACAAAAAACTACCCCTTTCTTCTTTGACATTTCTTAAAAGACGCTTCAAGATTATTCTAATGAATAAAAGTGCCCCTCGAATTGCCTTGTAGTACTCGTCTTCAAAGAAAAATCAGGCACTTATATTTATAAACAAACTGATTCGGTTTTGACCGAGTATTTTATTAAATATTGGCAAATCTAGCAGTTCACAATGGAGTTATAGTGCCAACCCTAATATATGGTAGCGAAGTATGGAATTGTAAAAACAATTATAAAAATAGGTTGAATGCTGTCGAAATGCGATCTCTCATGCGAATGTGTGGTAAAACGATGTATAATTAATTATTTTAATTCGGTCTATACTCAAAGCAATTTGATCGATGAAGCCTGCATAACCTCCCCACTCCATCAAAGCACACGCAATGTTGCTACATCTTCAATTAACTTTTCTTACGACGATGTCCGTAAAATTCTTACTAAATTAGATTCTAGCAAAGGTGCTGGAAGCGATGACATTCCTCCATTATTCGCAATCAAATGTGCAAATCAACTCGCCAAACCTCTAACAATTATATTCAATCGCTCATTAAAAGATGGAGTCTTTCCAAGTCACTGGAAAAGAGCACTTATTATTCCCATTCATAAAAGTGGCCTCAAAAATAAAGTTGAGAATTATCGACCGGTCTCAATCTTACCAGTGTTTGGCAAAATGTTTGAAATGTTAGTTTATAATCACCTTTTATCTGAAGTTGCTTTACACATTCCAAATGAACAGCACGGTTTTATGCGGAAACGATCAGTAGTTTCTAATTTAACGCTCTTCACAACCGATATTGCTGAGTATATGGCCAAGGGATTACAATCTGACGTTATTTAGACTGATTATTCAAAGGCGTTTGATCGTGTTGATCATTCAATCCTCTTAAAAAAGTTAATAGCAATCGGAATTAATAGAGATCTCTTATGTTGGCTTGGTTCTTACATCAGTAAAAGGAGTCAGGCAGTCGTCGTTGGCGGGCACTCTTCTGACTTTTCCTTGCTTCCATCTGGTGTCCCTCAAGGTAGCCACTTAGGACCCCTATTATTCAATGTATATGTTCATGATATAGGCGATTGTTTTAATAACTCTAAATACATTATGTATGCAGACGACATGAAGGTATACTTAAATATTGAAAATACTAATGACTGTCATAAAATGCAGGAGGACCTCACTAGACTGTCGGTTTATTGTAAAAATAATAAACTATCGCTTAACCCTGAAAAATGCCTAAAAATAACATTCAAAAGAAAGACCCGTGCCATCGATTTTAATTACAAATTAAATAATACGAATATTAAATCTGTCGAAACAGTCCGTGATTTAGGTATCCTCTTAGATGAAAAATTAACTTTTAATCGTCACATCGATAGTATCACTGAAAAATCTTTTAGAACACTAGGATTTATACTACGCACAGGCAAACCATTTCAAAATACCGATACTCTTAAAAAAATATATTTTTCTTATGTTCGTAGTTTACTAGAATTTTCTTCACCTGTCTGGTCTCCTTATTATAAAATTCATTCCTGCAAAATTGAAAGAATTCAAAAAATGTTTATAAAAAACTTAAACCGTAGACTACATCTCAATTTTCCAGATTATCGCCAAGCGTGCGTTTTTCATAATCTTCAAACTCTCGCTGATAGACGAACCACGGCTGATATAGTGTTACTCACCAACATAATATCTGATAAAATAGATTCCCCCGAATTGGTTACCCGCATTCATCTTAAGGTACCACAGAGACAAATGCGTTATACACAACTTTTCCACATACCTAAATGCAGAACAAATTCGTCAAAAAACGCTACGATTAACCGTATTATGGATACGTATAACAGGAAATTTAACGAAATAGATATATTTACCAAAAATATTAAATTTATCAAAACTGCCATAGGTAATAAATTGTCTTTGTCCGCATCCTCCTCTCCGTTGCTCTCTATCCCTGAACATATGTAAGTTTTATAGTGAGAAGATCTTTTAATTTAATTATGTATCCCCGTACTGCGGGCCAACTGTTTGTGACACCTGATTTTTATAATCCGAATCATTTCTATTAAACTTATATGTTATTCTTATTTATATATTATGTAGGTGCATATAATATGCATTTGTGTGTTCGTTTTGAATCAACGTTCGCCTATTGTCAAACCTTATTTTATTGTTGTCATTATTTCGTATTTACTGCATTTTGTGGTTACCTACTGTATTGTATAGGACTCGTCGCACATTATTCATTCGATGTGTATTAGTTAAATTTAAAAAATAAAATGCTTTTTTTTTTCAGAATACGGTTTTGAAATTTAACATACTTAAAAAAAAAAAAACATTTTATATCATTTCGTCATTTGAATTTTAACAAAAAGGTTTCTAACTTTTTACTAAGCTCTTTATTGTACCATTTTTAATACAATTTACAAGTTTTAAGCAAATATATTATTTTCATACTTCGGCACCGATACACACGCACCCTCTCCCTCATTCATTCCCACACGCACATGTATCCTCTCCCTCATTCATTCACGCATACACACATTCACATACACATGAATACAAACGTCACACAAATACAATTACTAAACTTCTTTTCTTATATATTATGTGTCATTATATTTACAGTGGATTTTTTTAATTGGCTTTAGTATTGTTAAGATTTTTCTAATTATTTTGTTTATGTAATAGCTGTAAAAATCCCAAATAAAATAAAATAAATAAATAAATAAATAATAGGTGCACAAATAATGTCAAGATCCGTGAGCTATGTGAGGTTGAGACATGCATTATCTGGACATTGTTTGGACATGTAGAGCGAATGGACAGCGAAAGAACTGCTAAAAGGATCTACGATGCGAATGTTGATGAATGCAGAAAACGAAGAAGACCGAGAAATACACGGCACTATCAAACACTTAAAGATGAACATGTCAAGAGTAGGAATAATCGGCGTGCGTGCATGAGAAGATGTATGAATGCAGAAGAAGCCAGGTCTGTATGCTAAGTAAGAGTGATGTGGTGTTCTATCCGCTCTGCCTACCCCTACGGGAAAACGGTGTGGTGGTTTGTTTTTTAAAAAAATGTTTACCAAGTTAACCCTAAAAGAAAAAAATAATATATTTTCATTCCATAATATTTTTATTTTGTATTCTGTTGTTGTTTTTCGATTACCGTTTTATATTATCGTCGTTAATTTAGAAGATAGCTTTTAATATCTATTAACTCTTAATTTGTAATTACATTATAAAAGCATCAGACTTATAATGTTCATTAACTTGCCAACCTACATACATAATTATAGTTTATTTTATCCTAGTAGTGACATTTATTAGGTTTCTGGGTTCCGAAGCGAAAATTCGCTAGTAAAATATACTTCTCAGGCCAGATAACTCCGCCATACTATTTCATCGTTATTAATGAATGGAAAATCCGTCCCTTATGCAGTTTTCTGGGCCTCGATTATGATGGGAAGATGAAGACGTCATACCTTCACCTTGACGGTATATTTGAAGATAAATTCCCTCTAGCGATTATAAAGATATACTACCGACCCCCCACCTTCAAGTTTTGGGTAGGTACATCGATATGAATCAAGGGGAAGCGTACATCACAGTACACATATCTACGCTCTAAAATGGCATAGCTTTAGTATGACGTCATAGTTGAAGATAAAATCTACGCATTAAAAATGTCAAAAAAAAAATTCCACCGAACATTTTTTCCTTGAATTATGATATATTAAAAATTTTAATCGTTTTGAGGTTGCCACTTTTTTTAAAAGCCTATTACAAATACGAGAGAGAAATAAGTAAGTTTTGATGTCGAATTAAATTCCGACGCCTAGATAGTGAAAATTATGTCGCTAGATTCTATCCTATTAACAAATAAAAGTATCTAGGCGCCAGACACCGATTATATGGGTCAGAAGGTTACCACTCTAAAAAAAATATTTAGTTATTATATGTTTTCCATCTGTTTTACTATCTTTCCGAGTGTATGTATCGAGATGTTAAAGGAGCCGGCTTTTTGGTCGATCGGTAGATAAATACAGACGATCGTTAAGCGTGCCGTCTAGGTGATTTCCAAAAGTCATGCAAAATTCATGTTCAAGCAAGCATTTTTTGCTTGAATTGGGAGATATTGGAGTTTATAATCGCTTTGAAGTGAGCACTTTTTATTACAGAAGCCTATTTAAAATATAAATAAAAACTATTTTAAATGTTAATGACGTAAGGAAAGCGGACTAATTGTTTGCGGTCATTCCATTGGCTTGTTTCGAACATATGATGTCGGTATGACAAGTAGGTAGAACATACTGAGGAAGATACAGATAGTACAGAAGTTAAGTATACCGTCTCGATATATACAGATGAAGATAGCGTTCATAATCGAGGCACTGGTCTTAATAACTGAAAATTGGCTGCGGTGTATTTGAGCAGACGTAACGGCGCTAACGACAGAAGAACGTGTGTTGCAAATGTGTTTATTTGGTATATGTATATTTTCTGTTGTATTCCTTATTTTATTTTTACATTATTTAGTAAAATAAAAATGTTTTTTTGATATTTTTGTTGCCTTCTTTGAAATATGGGACCCGATCTCCGGTGGGATCAAAATGATAATATGAATTAAATGTTGTATTTTACCGTCATGTTAGTGATGGACAATAAAGTATTGATATGATGATATTTTTACTACATATATGTTTAGAATGAGGAAGTCCAGTGGTTTTCAATAAAAAAAAATCCATACATTTTCAAGAAACTTTGCCATACAATTTAATGCTCTAATTTTTACCCTGTGCAAGAAAACATTTTTTGTATCCAATTTCCCGTAGGCCTGAAGTTTCTCAATTTAAAATTTGATGAATTATTTTTGATGAAAATACTTACATAATCTAGGGTTTTTTTCGTTTCACACTTTGGTATAATAATTTTCACATCTTTTCTAAAAATTCTGCGTTTTCAGTAATATTTTAACCAGAAATATCATTTAAAAACACCAATACAATATTTTTCTATACGAAACTGATGAATACTTTACTTTTATTTATCTGATTAATTATTAACAAAGGTTGCATCCACTATAATATACGACTAGTACATCATATATTATTATTTTGTTGCACATCATTCCATACCCACCGCTACTGTCTTAAATTCGTCGCATGTTTCCAAGGGTTATAATACCATTTTCCTGTTGTTCTGTCATCTCTTTTTATGGCTTTGATGAATAAAACATTAATTACGCCTGTAAAATTATAATGGAAGCATACTCTATTACTCTAAACTTTGACGGCGAGTGTGTATTTGATGTGTATGGTATGACAGGCTGACTTGGCGAAAATATTTTCCTGTATTTTCTGCCTTTAGTTTTTAATTCTTATCCTATTTTTTTTTTAATGTTGGTAATCTACAAACTTCAATAGAAAATTAAAATGAAAATCGGGCCTCCCCACCTTCGTTGTCTAATGGTTATAAGACGCTTATTTGACGTAGGCAGGTTCCGGGTTCGATTTCCGATGAGACCACAATAATAAAATGTATATATACTAACCAAGCCCGGTGTTATGTGCTGTAATTCACCGCTTTTAAATTGTAAAATATATGGCAACTAGTATTCACATTATTTTCGTGCATTCAAAAAAATAGACGTTCACTTCCAAAAACGGCTATCACAGAGAAAGGGCACTTGATGAAGTCAATGACAAATTTCCTTAAAATAAACGTTTTATTTCGCATTCTCTTCACAAAAGTCAACAGATGGAAGAGTTGGCGGAATGGTGAATGATACATAGTGTGTAAAGTGGCCAATTTGTTCGAAGGTATGTGGAGGTAGTGTGTATAGTGTATATGTATATGTACAGACGTCATAAAGGATGGCAAGCTCTTTAAATAATTCTCCGTCATCCCGCCCACTTGGCGTTTGAGTCCGCCTTTATTCCTCTCCCTAATCCTAGTGGCCCATCCCATTGACAGCCTTCACTAGGATGAAACTACTTCTCACAAACGTACACACGATCTACTTTGATGGGTATCTCCGCTGTTATTACATCATTATGAATTTCTCTCGGGGAAATGTTTTTCTTTTTCCTTCAATATTATACTTTAATTTTAAAATATACAGTAATAACAAACGAGAAATGTCTCAAAATCGTGAAACATCGTATAGCACATCCGATTAAATGGAGCCGTAACTAAAAATCAGTTTTTAGTTAAGTATACAGAATAAATTTAAAAAAAAAAAAATGTATCCAAAAAGTTGTTAAAATTCTAGCTTTACGATTTACCAGCTTAGTGACTGTATGACACAAACGTTTTTGAACGCCGCCGCGCCGTTTTCAGTGTCATAATCAAACTATTTTCTTCATTTCAATTAAGACTTTCTTTATGACTATTGAGACTTTATTTATGACAATTGAGATTTAATTAATATAATGTAATAGAATTTTAAAGAAAAATCTCAATATATATATATGACGCATCGGAATTGCTTTTAAGTGTGAAAAGAAAGACCAAAAAATTCATGAAAAAAACACCGATTTAAGAAAACGTCTTTTTTTGTTTTCCGGCAAATTCTCATTTTTTAAATTCATGACTATATTTTTACGGATTTGTGATATGTTATGTACTACGTACACTAAAAGCAAGACCCCTGAACACGTCGTGTCTTCGTTTCGTAACTTCATTCGTATGCCATATATCTATCTCCTCCTAACTCGTATTTAAAATCGTATTTTACTCTCGTTTCCTTATTTTATTTTCCTTATTATTTTACACTGTTTGACCCTTGTGCTAACTACTCAAAGAGACTTCGCGAAACAAAATGTTACTTCACAACCTGTAGTTACTGGATAAAACCATCGGTGGTCACGGGTGGTCGTATTTTTTGCATGACGATAGTTGGAGTTCTGGCAATCGATACAGGCTACATTTAATCCTAAAAAAATTAAAAACATTATATTTGGAAAATTATTGTTAAACGACAAAACTAATGAACGAACTAATTTCTCCCTAATACCACGCGAGCGAAGCTGCGGGTAAAAGCTTGTATAAAATATTTTTGCTTTCATGGGATACGAAAACATGTTATCAGAGTAGAACCTCGTAGAAAATGCTTTGAAACATCATTATCTTAAAGTATCTATCAAAGCTTCTGTGTACAAAGAAGATCAGCGTTACAGCACGTGATTTTTTATAATATTACATACGTGAAATGAACATATACGGCGAGCAATATAGAAGCCTTCAAAAGTTTTATAGTATCCAGAATGCAATGTTTAGCCTATATCTACATGTATCTATTTTTTCTATCTATATCTATACTTCTATACTAATATTATAAACGCGAAAGTGTGTTTGTTTGTGTGACA